>NW_027396182.1:0-39514 GCF_047715535.1 Aspergillus foveolatus | reverse complement strand
AATAGTATCGTCAAGCTTAATGATAGACTATATAGTATCGTCAACGATATAGTATCGTCAAAATAGGCAGATAGGCAAATCGTGAACAGCCCTATATAATATGAGCCTATTCACTAGTAATAATACTGGCTTCTGATAAACCCTCTCTGCTAAGGCTTTGTCCTAGAGTTATTAGAGAGATCTTTCTCTACTGTAACCTCGGTTGCTTATGGGCTGATTTCATAGTCTTGTCACGTGTAAATAATGGAGAACTCCAAAATGCAAAATACCAGAGTTGTATGAAATATCTGCAGTTAGTTCTCGTACTTGTTGAAGATGGATCTAAGCCAGCAAGTTGAGGAACACACCCAAATTTACCAGCCTTGATTGTAGACTCCCATAACAGCTTCAGCCAAAGTAAAGGCCACAATATGGAATATATGTCGTTACGGGTGAATCATCAGGGGAACACATTTCCGGAGTTCTGCACGAACCATATCTATCTGCTGCGCTTGACAAGAAAAACTCCAGTTTCTCTGAGTGGTATTGGTATTTTCCACCACTTGCCTAATAGTCGCTGTTCAAGATGTAGAAAGAAAAGACGCTGGGTTTTTGTGCGGACGCTCGTGTCAGCGTCAAGCTAGCGGCCTTGCTGGACAAGTCGCTTGTAGGCCTGAGTTCTAGATGTTGTGATCTCTAGTTCTCTACCATGATATTTAGTGTAAGAACGAAAAGTAAAAGAGATCTGGGGATTAAGACGTTTGTATATATATATTATGACTTGTCAACAGGCGATTCTCTCGCACAGTGTCGCCTCAACAGCTCCACTGTGGCGATAATACTTACGGTGTATAGCAGATGGAATAAACATAATGTAGTAACTAATTTTTGCTAATATCCGGTACTAGGGCGGCTTTAGTACAGAGTACAAAAGCAGTTAGCCTCCGTAACGAAAGCGCTTCCCGGCTAGTGTCCTTCACTTGATTCTCCCACCTCTCCTCGATCTGTTACCCATGACTCGGAAGCAAATTTAAGAGTTCCTGATAATGGTGGTTGCGAAAAAGGTCAAAGACCTTATGCCTATCGTCTTTCAATTTGCACGGCACTCTCTTTGCCACAGTGTTGTAATTAATTGGTTGCTGTGGACTAAAATCTACAGTCTTCGATTCCCGGATCTCCCCAGGTAACAGAAACCCAGCTTTTATTTTTGCGAACAACGAGGATCCTTCTGACTCCCACATCCTTAGGCCTGTCTCATAGTTCTGAAAAATGACAGCTTCGCCATGCTGGTCAGTCGGGACACCGGTACACAGCACCGCCCCGGAGTGATACGGAAATATCATGTGACCTTCGGTGTACACGATGAGCCTCTGTGGCTGGCTTACACCAAGTGATACAAGCGGCCTAATCTCTAACCCGGATCTGACCCTCATTATATTGTAGGTGATATGGAAATGTCTTGTATATGCCGGCTTACGCCACGTGACATCGTGGCTTGGGCGCGATCTCTAACCCCTGAGGATCTGACCTCTCAATGTACAGACACACAGTAGAAGATATCTATTGTCAACGAGATAGATAATCAATCGTCATATGGCATCCGATCCTTAGTAGGCTACGTCCGTGTGGTTGATACAGCTTCCTTCTGCCCTTTCCCCTCTGAGCATCCACAACACGGAGAAACCTCTCCCCTGTCAACCTTGTCCTTGGACCGCCACAGAATTGCTACGGCCTGATTGCTCGCTTCACAGTTCCAAATGTACTCACTTCCTAGCAAAACTGAACTCGCCAGTGCGGGCGTGACATTGGCCCCTTCAATAACTCTCCAGCGTTCTGTCTGAGCATTGAGAGCCACAGTATATAGTGGTGCCCCCGCGAGGACTTTCTGTATGGTGCCCATGCGGAGATTGTCGGATACCCCGGGGGGCTCACCACATCAGGTAGGGTTTCTCCCTCGATCAAGGAGAGGTCATGCCGGTACCGGCCGAGAACGGGAGTATAGGCTTGGGTTGTCGAAGCAGTGGGTGATCGCCCCGACTTATGGTAGTGGTGAGCGTACTCCTTAAGGAAAGCGGATGGCTCCTTGGACGAGGAATAACTTGATGTTCGTCTTAAAGAGCAGAATATCCTTACCCCTCGGATTATTGGACTGGCTCTGCCCTGATAAATCGTTCGTGCGGGAATCCTGGTCCCAGTGAGGATACAGTACACGATAGAGTGCATTCTTTGCCCGAATCACCCAATCTGCAACACGCATAAACACCGCCGGTAATGCAAGATTGCGCACATAAGCATGCGTCACCGTCGTTAGAACCATCTTTCCTTCTATCAATTTCCATTTCAACCCCAATCTCCCAACCGACCTAGCCTCTCTATCCGACACAAACGCACCTGAATCGATTTTCTGCGCTGTCACACTAAACGTTGCCGTATCTAGAAGCACAACAAGCCCGCCCAGCTCACTCGGACAACCGAGGTTACGAGTCTGCTCCAAGCCTGTGATGCTATTGAACAAGACGCGAAGGAAGCCAGCGACCAGTATTTGAGCCCGAATTGATTTCGAAAAACAGGATCCGCAAAAAGTCGAGGTCTTGTGCTGTCAGAAATTTCTTTGGGTTGATCTGTCCATCCACCAGGGTTTGCGCCAGTATGGACTGTGCTGCTGGGGTTGGTATGAGACGCTCCGTCAGTGGATAGCCTGCGGGAAAGAGATGGATCTCCAGCCCGCCAGCCGTGATGTCGGGAGCATCGCACGAAATCAACCAAATAGGTTTATCGAAGGGCGATGTGACGATATATAACCACCGAAGCTCTCAATAGGGATCTGTGATGCGTTCGGAGGAGTCTCTCATTGTCTCTCGTAACCATCGGCTCTAACCCAGCCTGAAGGGTTGCCCTCTCTCCAGTGCCCCACTCCATCGAATTGGTTCCTGCTAATGTTAGCGGTACAGAGTGTTCGCCCCTTGGCTTTGATTGACAAACTCTCTATCAGACGGTACTCCCATTCACGCTTCTCCGCCTCTGGGCGGCGCTCCAGATCTTGATCAGCGTCATTGACGGCCGGGTATGGGTATGCCGTATGACTGCTCTTGAGCCGTTTGCTGTCCATTTTGAATGATTGCAAAAATGAGAGTTCTTGGCTGTTGCGAATTCTCAATATCGCCAAGATGCCACCTATCCACAAAGGCGCGCTTCCTAGAACTTTCCCGGGCTGATGCCACCACTACGTAATCATACTCTCGCAACAATTGCAACCGAGTCTCGACTGTTACCGTTTACAGTTGACGTTTGTGTATCTATTACTATATTATGCTGGAAGGTATAGATGTACAGTTCTCTCCGCTGCCATTGACAGGGTATAGTGCTTGTATGGCTCCTAGGGCTGCGTCCTTTTGACAGCAAGGAAAGTCCCTGAGCTACTCCTCGACTTGGGCAGCAGACAAAGCCCACACTAGCCATGAAATGTATTCAATTGACTTATCAACAAGTAATAACCATGCTGATCCAGTAAATTGCAAGGACGCCTTCCTGTCACACCGGTCATTAACCCCTTCCACTAATCCTGTCCTTCCTTCATCCACGGTTACCACACCATTATCCTGCAAGAAAAGGTTCCCTTGCTTTTGTAGTCCTCCTGCGAACAAATATGCTTTATGTTGATGCCATTCGATATGTCATTATTGTCTATAATTCTAATTTGTCCCCAAAGACAGAACATCCCGAAGGAGATCCGTCTCTTCAAACAACACGTCTGCGTTACACAGCCGGGCCTCTGGTCTATACACCAGTATCCTGCTATTCGTCTAAGAGGAAGGTACTGGTTTCAAAATAATGCCAAAGACACGTTCGCATTTGATATGTCGGTTCGAAAATATTTATATCTAAACACTACTTCAGTGAGCCCGCTGTTTCCTCATTTGATATTGTGGCTGGATGTCTCTCTGCCAGGGACTAAATAGATGTTCTGATCCGGTCCATTGATACGTATTGGCCCCCTCTACAACACACATTTATTTGCTTTTTTTTGTCGGTTTTTCTTTTTGTATTTACGTTTATTTTATGGTTCTTGCATGTGTTTGATAAGTTCAAATGACATGGCTGACATAAATGATAATACGATAGTCGAGGCGGCATTTCTTAGAACGGCTATATTTCTTTCAAATTGTTTCGAAATAAATGCATTCCAGCATGCTAAATCACAGTCAAGTCACAAGACGGTATTGATAGCTCCATCTTTCTTTCCCTAACACGGTCACTTCAGGGTAAGGAGCCCTGGCCGATATGGCAGAAGATCGTAGCCTGGGTTGAGGCTGGGATCTCGGCCCTGATAGAGGAGCTGCAGGTTGCAAGGGTCGATGCTCATTGTCTGATCCGGGGTACTGCGCACAAGGTCGCCATGGCTAATATCGTCCGTCCAAGTAGCGCCGCTGTTGGCTTTGCCAGCAAAAGGCTCGCTCTCAGTGGCTGCCTGCGGTGTCCATGAGCCACCAAGGCTGTCGGCAGTGAAGGACCGGAAATAGCGCCCCTGCGCCCCGATCGCTTCAACGATCATCAGATATGTGTCTTTGCTTTGACCTGGGACCGTGTACACCTGGACAGCTTCGAACAAGTTGTTTCTTTCATCTGACAGGATAATCTCGGACTCGGTGCCGAAATCGCCGGGGAACTGGTCAATGGGCATACTGGCGCGATAGATGCGTCCGTTGTCTCCCGCAAAAAAGAGGTACATTGTGGTACTGTCGCCGATGACTGTCTGGTCAATGACACCGGTGTCTGAATCTGAAATTGACCCGGAAAAGAGCGGTTGGGGTGATGACCACCCGTTGGCATTGGTTGGATCACTCGACGTCAGGTAGGAAAAGGCAGTAGGGCCCCATTGGTACGCGAGGATCCAGACATCCTTCGGCTCGAAGTAGAACAGCGTGGGCGCGACAGTAGACTGAGTCATTGCATTCTGGCTTGCTGTGGCCATGTCGGACCAGTTGGAGAAGAGGCCGAAATTGAGGGACCCCCAACTTGTGCCCGTATCATGGTAAGTTGCGTACACGAGATACTGCCCATTGTACGGGACCGCGGTGAAGTCCTTGAGTGATGCCCATCCGTCCTTGGGCTCAGCGAGCGGGCCAGTCGACGTCCAGCTGTACGTTGACGGAAGACCGCACTGCGCTAGGACCCTTGGAGCAGACCAAAGGAGAGCTGCGAATTTAGGCCAGGTACTGGAGACTCTCATTGTAGCGCGTTGATTCAAGAGGTCAAGATGAGATGCAGGAAGAGTTCCTATAAATTGTTGATCTCGGCTGAAGTGCCTGACCACCGTCAACCCTAAATAGGCTGTATGAAACGGATTTCCCTCTTCTGCCACGGGGCTTTCCCCCACAAAGGGGTCATTTGTTTCACCCTGTGGGGGTTCCGAGACAATCGCTCAGTACTGCTCCACCGGCTCAAAGCACTGATTCGTTTTCTGGACCTTGGATCTCCAAGCCCGCCGACGCAAAGAAAGGGTGTTTTGACACGCCAAGCAAGGATCGGCCCTTTGGGAATCTTTTGGGACGCAACCCTGATTATCCGGTTAAAGTCGACAACTTTCTTCCTCAATAATTACCCGGACGAATGCTGAAGAGCGTCATTTTCGAGGGCGGATCCACTGTTCCTTATTGCGCTGGTTGTTGGATCTCAAGGACGTCAGGCCGGTCCCTCAACTACATTGCCATGCACGCAGGTCGGCGAGCATATTACTGTGGTATGTTCTATTGTGGTATATCTTTGGAGACGTGCACAGTATACCAGTTGTTTTCTTATATAAACTCTAAAAACATCAAGGTCTATACATCTATAAATGACAGCTATTCCACCGCCCGAGTCACAGTTTCAATAACAATATCACCAACCTCACTAGCAAAGGGCGGGCACATCATGGAGAAGTGATCTGAAGGCCAAGTTAGTAAGGCATCAGAGATGTGGGGCAGTATAGTTCAAACGTACCTCCATTGACAGTATAGACAGCGATATGATCTCCGAGTAAATCTTCCCACCCATTTGTCCCAAACTGCTGTCGGCGCCCATAGAACCAGGAGTTGAAGTAGCGCTCAAACTCATCCAGGTTCATCTCGTACATACTCTTACCGATATCCAAGCCAGGTCGACCCATGGAGGCAATTGGTGCATCCGGCCGGTTATCGAGACCCAGCAAGGCCCAAACAACGGCGACTTGCTTTGGCTGGCAGTCCGGTGGGAAGGCCGGTGCATCGTAGCGGGAGAGGGCCCGGCAAGTTGCCATGAGATGGGCACGCTCCTTGACTGAGAGGTCTTCAGGGAGGTCGCGTGCACGGTTAATGCCCTCAAAGGTACCGAGCTTGTCGACAAAATCGGTCGTTACAATGGAGGTGGGAATGAGCGAGGGAGCGCGCATGTCGAGGATGATGAGGGCTTGGATGGTTTCGCCCTCGCGCGTCAGACGGTGGGCAACCTCGTAGGCATACATAGAGCCCGCAGACCACCCGCCAATGAGGTATGGTCCCTGAGGCTGGATTCGCCGGATCGTGCGCAGGAAAATGGTGGCCATCTCCTCAATAGAGAGGTCAAAATATTCCGGCTGCTCGAGGAAGGGGGACTCGAGGGCGTAAATCCGCCTGCCCTTGGGAAGGGCTTTAAGGTGGATGTAGGACTCAACGGTCCCGGATCCATCGGTCGTCAAGAAGAGAGGGGCTTCGCGAGAGCGAGACTGGCCCTGGATCAGGACTGCACGCGAGACGGCGGTGTCCAATTTGTGCTGGCGGCTGAAGTCGATCGAGGTCTCTTTCGCCGGGGTCGACGATGCCTGGGCAGGGGCGCTCTCCTCCGCGTCATCCAGGGCTTCCTGGGCAGCGCCCACGGTAGGATTGGCGCTGAAGAACGCAGCAGGGAGTTCGATTCCCGTCTCGGCCTGAAAGGCAGCGGTAATTTTGATGCTGAGCATCGAGTCCATGCCCACCGAGTCAAAGGTCGTCGACGACGTGAGATCACTGGCTTCCAACCCGAGCGCTTGAGCCACAAGAGAGAGTAGGTGCTGGCTTGGTGCCGGGCCTTGCTTACGGGTTTGGGTCCGTTCTGGGCTAGGGGTCGGCTTGGTGATCTCCTCCTCCAGGTCATCCAGTGCTGAGCCGCCCAGCTCGGCTTCGGCATCAGCCGGAGTAGGGAAGTTGGTGAAGAAGGCTGCCGGCAACTCTACGGCTGTAGTGCGCTGGAAGTTGGCCAGGATGGAGATGGCCATCTGCGAATCGACTCCGAAATCGGTAAAGGTTGTGCCGGGTGAGCTCTTCATCTCTGCCACACTGACCCCAGTCTGCTCAGCAACTGCCTGCAGCAGCTCTGTGCCCAAGTCGACCATGTCTGACACGCTGCTAGGTGTTGGCGACCTCGACATTGGGGTGTTCGAGCCGGAAGAACTGCTAGGGCTAGGCGATGGAGCGAGCTGCCGGGCATGCTTAAGCACAGCCTTGACCGGGGCTGCAGCTACCGGCTTGGTCGAGCGGCCGCGGGTAGCACCAGTGAGCAGGGCAAAGAAGTCTCGCTCCAGCTTCTTGAAGCAGATGTCCGAGCAGACTGCGACAAGGCGGTCTTGACTATCGGTGGCATAGACGTCGCACAGACTTGTGCCAGCCTTTTGGTCCTGCTCGCGGATCGTAGCGTAGACGTGGTATGGACCAGGCGAAGAGAGATCGTCGACGATGCGCAACGAGCCAATATGGTTGGCAATGTGGACTTCATTCTTCGGTCGGCGGACGTCTGCATTGAGCAGGAAGCCGGCAACATGGACCAAAGCATCCACGGCGAAGGGGCTGCTGGTGAAGGTACCCAGGTCGGCGGTGAGCGTCAGTTGGAGAGTGACAGCAGCGTCGTGGAAATCGGCGGCTATCACTGCTTCTTGGACTGCGTGATAGGGCGCCGAGTAGTCAACAATCTCTGAGAAGACCTTGTAGAAGAGGGCCGTGTCCATGGCATGGACTTCGCGAGGCCGGATGGAGCGGTTGAGGGTCTGCACGCGCGCCCTGACCAGCGGCTGGATGCGAGACCAGTCCCTTCGAACGGCCGAATCGAGCTGGCCCAAGAGCATCGTCGCCGAGCCGTACCCAACTGCTCCTTTCGAGGTTTGGCCCTTGAAGTGCACAGACACGGCATTGGACTTGATATCGAGGACCGCCTCGACCCAGACCTGCGGCAGGACTTCCATGTCCTCGCGGAGCACCAGCGGGCTGTGCATCTCTAGACTGCTCAGCTCGTAAGTGTTAAGTGCAGCCCCAGCGCCGTTCTCCTGCTCTAGGAAAGCTGCCGCGGTGTAGGCCATGTCGATGAAGATACTGGCTGGGCAAATGGCCGACTCATCGACGACATGGCCACCGATGGCCTTGGCCAGCTTGGGATCGGAGAGGTCCACCGTAAACGTCCCCAATATCTTCCCCTCCTCTCGCTGCAGCTTCTCAACTGCATGCAGTGTGGTAGATGCCAGCCTCGAGAGCCCGGTAGTGGATGGTGTGACCGACGCGGCGCTCGCAGCCGCAGCAGGGGTTTTGTATGAATGCCAAAAGGTCTTGAGGTCGAATGCATACGTGGGGAGATCACTGATCAAACGAACATTGTCAAGATGGTCCTTGTGAAACTCACTCCAGGCCACCGGGAGCTGCGCACTGTGGGCTGCAGCAAGAGTCGAGGAGACCGATTGCCAATCATCGCCGCCGCGACGGAGGCTGGGCCAGCCGTTGATTTTGGTCGACTGCAGGCAGGCAGCCATCAGACTGATGCAGATAGGATGGGGTCCAATCTCAACGGCAAAGGAGCGGTCTGGTATGAGTCCCTCCACCTCGCAAACGCGCACGGCGTCAAGGAAGGCCACGGGCTCCCGCGTGTGACGGCGCAAGTAGTTGGAATCGAAGACGCCCTGCTCGCCGGGCCTGACAATGCGTCCCAGGACGGTGCTCGCCACAGGGAGGGTCGGCGCGTGGAAGGGAACCTGGGCTGCACTGGCCTCGAGATCGTCCAGCAGGACATCCATCTGGCGAGTATGGAAAGCATGCTGCACACGCAGACGCGTGGTCGAGACCTTGCCGTCTGACTTCAGATATTCGTCGAGGGCCTCGATGGCGGCGACAGGGCCCCCTACCACTGTGCTGGATGGGCCGTTGACGCAGCAAATCTCGCACCCAGTCGTGGCCGCTGAATCACGGATGCGATACTGCACTGTGCGCATTGGCAGTCCAACAGCCAGCATTGCTGCCTCGGATGGCGGACACCGAGTGAAGATGAGGGTGGCGCGTCTGAAGGCCAGGGCCAGAGCATCGCTGGTCGACAGCACCCCGGCCACGCAGAGCGCCGCATACTCGCCCAGGCTGTGGCCGATTAGTACCGTCGGTCTGATGCCCAGCGACTGCCAGTACCGAGCGAGAGCGATCTCGAGGGCGACAGTCGCAACCTGCATGTCCACTTCGGTGACGGCAGCGCCTTCGGCGCCGCCACCGCGGATGGCGTTGAGGAACTTCGTCGGCAGTCCCTGCACTTCGCAGATTGACTGCAGAGAGTCCAAGAGGCGACGGAAGGTGGGCGACGTCCTATACATAGCACCCCCCATGCCCAGGTTCTGCGCGCCCTGGCCTGTGAAGGCAAAAACGACTGCGGGTGGCGGCCCTGATTCCACCTTATCTGCCAATGGCTTCTCGAGCTGCCGCAAAAGGTCAGCAGTAGATGAGACTACATACGCCTCACGGTGGACATTGTGCATGCGGCGCGCGGTTGTCGTGTAGGCGAGGTCGGCGAGATTGGTGTCTGGGTGCGCAGAGATGTACGCGCGAAGGCGCTTTCGGTTGGCCTCATGGGCCGTTGCGGTGCGTCCGGAGGTGACAACGACATGGTGTGTACGAACATCAGACCCAGAAGCTGGGGCTGGCAGGGCGAATGCCGGGGGATCTTGTAGCAGCATGCTCACATTGCCTCCGGCAGCGTCGAAGTTGTTGACAAAGATATACCGGGGCTCAGTGCCGTTCCGGGTCCACGATTGTCCATTCGCTAGCTTGATCTGTTTCCCGATTAGCGGTTCGAGATATGGGTTCAATTTGATGGGCTGGTTCGGCTGCGCTGGAATCTTGTCGTGCTGCAGGATGAGAATTGCCTTCATCAGGGAGATGATACCCGCGGCGGCCTCGCTGTGACCGATATTGGCCTTTAGGGCGCCCACAATCAGCGGTTTCTCGCGCTGGGTCCTGTTTGACGGCGCAAAGACGCTCTGAACCGCATGGGTCTCAACACGGTCCCCAGCCTGTGTCCCGGTTCCATGCATCTCGACGACGTCCACTTGCTCCGGCCTGACGGCCGCCTGGCGCAACACTCGGCGATAGAGAGCCCCCTGGGCCTTCTCGCCTGGGTAGGTGATGGAGCCAGCGCCCGCATTGCAGTTGCGAGAAGCACCGGCGATCACTGCAATGACGTTGTCCTTGGACCGGACCGCGTCAGCCAGACGCTTGAGAATCACTACACCCACGCCCTCACCACGGCAGTAGCCGTCCGCGCTGTCTGAGTACGTCTTGCAAGCGCCTGTAGGCGACAGGAACCCTCCCTGGCTCAGTCCTGCAAACCATTCCGGTGCGGTCAGCAGTGTACCACCGCCGACAACGGCGGCGTCGTACTTGCCTGCCGTCAGAGCGTCCCGAGCAAGGCACAGTGCTGTCGCACTGGACGAGCAGCCTGTGTCGATGCTGTAGAAGCCACCAGCCCACTGGAAGAAATGCGATAGTCGGCCAGGCGCGAAGCCGCGGTTGACACCGGGGAGATAGTGGGTGTCGATTCCCTGCTGGTCGTTGATGCTCTTCCAGTCGTCGATTGTCTGGCCAAAGTAGGTCGCAATGCGAGGCGGCGCCTGCTCGCTGTCGCCCGGTGCGGCGGGGGTTGGAGGTGAGTAGCCCGCCATCTCCAGGGCTTCGTACGTGGTCATGAGGAGCATCCGCTGCACGGGATCCATCTGCATCGCCTCGCGAGGAGAGATGTTGAAGAGCCGGTGGTCAAAGTCGCCGGGGTTCTTCAAAAAGCAACCGTAGCGCGCCAGGAGCGCGTTGTGCTTTGCGCGAGTAGGGTCATAAAAGTCGTTGACGTCGAACCGGCTCTCGGGGATGATCTGATGGGTTGTAGTTGCGGTCTCCAGCAGCCGCCAGAACTCGTCGAGAGTGTCGCTGTTGGGGAAGCGTCCGGACATGCCAACGACGGCAATGGCGTCGGCTGGGATGCTGTCGAGGTCGTTTCCGTACGGCCTCGGCTTTGGACTGAGCTGCCCAAGCTCTACCGCGAGGTCATTCTTCTCCAGGAGACTCTGGATTCCCGACGTCTCGGTTGAGGCGCTGATAGCAGTGAGGACGATGTCTGTGATATTGGCCCTATGCAGATCATTAATCAGGGCAGCGACGGCCTGATGAACGTCGATGGGCTTGTTGGCGACTTCCTCCACAGCAAGCGTCCAAAGCTCTGTGGCCTGTTGTGACGAAGAAGCTGCAATCATGGCCGCGCTGATAGGGGGCAGATGAGCCCCATGCAGCGGCACCTGGGCCAGTGCTGAGGCAGGGGTGGTGATCGTTGCATGGGCGAGTTCCGGTCTACTTGCCAGGGCGTCCAAGGTGGACGGCGGCCCAAAGACGACCGTGCTTTCTGTCATGACCTCGCCAATATATGCTTGGTTTATCGGCCTGAGTGAGGCGTTGATCTTATCCAGAGCCTGTTCCAGGTCTGCAATGGTGGTGGCGCTGGAGACCACTCGCGCCCATGGGCCATTCGAGTCTTCGATGTCTTTTCCCCTTCGCTGGAGTTCTACCCCCAGACGAAAGGCCACCGAGACAGCCTCCAGGCCCAAGTTGACAATCCCATCGGCTGTCGTGGCGCCAGCAGCTACACCAGCAGCCACCAACCCGGCGCCGAACCCCATGGGAATTGCCCTTGCCCCTCCATGTCCGGATAAGATCGCTGGATCATCTTCGGCGAGACTATTGGAATACTAACGTCAGAAGGAGACTTCAGGAATTGCCGGGTCAAGGAGACGTACACAAGCAGCTGGCCGATCTGGATGGTGGTCAGAAGTACCAGGTCAGCGACAATGCTACCCCGGGTCTGGGTGGTCTGCCGCTCAGCGAGCTCCACCAAGTCCTCAAAGGAACCGATATCGGCACGCTCGAGTCCATCGAGAGACGCTGCCTGGCGCTGTACGACGGTTGATGCCGCGGCCAAAAGGCTCTGGAGTCTGCGGCGTGACTTGGAGCGCACGTTTAAGTCGTGCACGGCATCAAAGGTGACCCGCTCCTGCGGGAAAAAAAGAACGTGGTTTGGAGCCATGGTGACGGGATAAAGATAAGATAATTAGATATCGAGATGGGGAAATATGTCTATGATATTATAGCGGCACTGCTGTTCTATTGCCGTGAAGATTCGAGCTCCGTGATATCAAGCTCAACTCCAAAGCAGGTGCAATGGGATGTTTTATATAGCCTCGCCTTGTCAATTGTAATTCGCCTCCCAAGCCCTCTTCCTTTTAGCTCACTTGATCATGGCTGGAAGCTGAAGCTGGGCAATCCTTCAGCTGCGTTGTAGCCTGCCCCCTTGGGCAAGTCGGGCAAGAGGCATAGCCATGCTCGTCTAGGTACTATTCTCGTCGATACCAGGGTCCAGAGTGCCAGAGTATACAGTATACGAAGAATTGTTTCAGTAGTGGAGTGTATGGGACTCTGGTCCGTGAGTATCTGTTGAGCATACAGACCTGATAGAGCCTCAATCTGGCCATTGATGTCAGCCCTGAAGCGACATCAGCGTTACAGCCATAGTACATCGTAAGACCACACTTCTGCAAGCTTATCCTTGGGCGAATCTTAGTGAGATACGGAAGAAAAACAGAAATTTTCCGGGTCAGATCATCTTGTGGGCGAATCGCCATCAGCCCTATGACGGCATACGCCTCCGATGCAGCTTATACTCTGGTCCAGATATGAATCATCACAGATACTCTGCTCCTACAATGAATCAGACCGCATTCCATTCACTTGCAGCCTCAATACTCAGCATTGTTTGAAGGGAACTGTGGTTGAGCCCGCTCATAAGGACTCCAAAAGCCTACTCCCATAAACCTACCCGCCCACCATCCCTGTCAAACCGTCGCATCCCTAAACATGGCTACTGAGATTGCCGAGATCACCAATCTTCTGAAACGCGAGCGCTACTACCGGGACACAGCTCAGTGGGAGCTGTGCCGGGGAGCCTATCATCCCGACGCGAGCATGACCTACATCGACGTTTCCTGGTATGCACAGCCAGCTCAGACCACAGCAGGCTGCGCGCTGACTAGAACAGGTTCCAGGGAAATATCGACGCGTTTCTGGAACGCTCAGCCAGAGTGCATCAAGGTCGAGTCAACGTGATGCACTCCTCCTTTGATCCGGTCGACGTCCAAGTCCGCGGTCGCCGAGCCACCAGCGCGGCATTTTGTCTCATCACCAGCTCCATCACGCTGGATGGGGTTGAATATGAGCTGGCCTCGTATATGCGACTGCTCTCCCGATTACAGAAACTATCAGACGCCGGTCCGTGGCGAATTGTCCGGCTAGAAGCAATCTATGTCCGCGACCGACTGGTCTGCTCCTTTCCCGGCCGAGACGCTGCGGCGCCGCTGGTGATACCAGAGAAGGCTTTAGCGTATCCCACGCCCTACCGCTGTATGGCCTTTGTCATGCTACATCGAGGGCTCGAGCCTCGCGTTGACCTTCCAAATGAGGATGATCAGGATAGCGTCCGGCGAGTGGTGGAGGGAAATGTGGCATTTCTTAGTGGTGCCGAGGATATAATTGAAGGCACAGTTGCATAGGCAGACTTGAATAGCTCCCATTGTGCAGTGCTCTCTACCCCTATCCCATTTTCCAAATATAGACTCGATCCCGGGAACCGTACTGCACTAGGCCCATTCCCACTGTTTTATCACTGCTCCCTCTTCACATGCACCTTGAGCAAGTCCTCCGCGTTACGGTAGGCCACCATCTCCAACTGCTCCTCGGTCAACAGGCCACTGCCCTCGAGCTCCTTGAACCACTCCAGTCCCCGCTCGTTGGATTCGAAGGGGTAGTCAACGCTGTACATGATGCGCTCCACTTTTGTGTTGTGGAGGATGCACTTCAGGGGTGCCAGGCTCCAACTCCCTGATGTAGTGATCCAGATATTCTCATCCCAAACCTGCCGGAGCGGTCGGTCTCGAGGGCCCCATCCGCCCCAGCGAGTGCTCATGTCACTGGCTCGTTCGAGCATATAGGGAAGCATTTCGCCCATGTGGCCCACGATGATCTTCAGCCTTGGGAAGCGATCAAACACTCCCGCAGCGAACAGCTTCAGCACGTGGAGGCCAACATCGGGATGCCAGCCCCAGCCCGGGCCGCCTAGACTGATCCCGACGGGGATGGGGTAGGAGCCCATGAAGCTCTCGGCCATGCGGGCCGAGGGCCAGGTAGGGTGCAGGTAGATGGGCACATCGAGCTCGCACGCCTTGGCCCAGAGGACATCATAGTGGGGACTATCGAAATGCTTTCCGTCCGCATGGTTGTCAATCAACGCACCGACGAATCCTAATTCAGAAACAGACCGGTCCAGCTCCGCCGCCGAGGCAGCTGGGTCTGCAACGGGCAGCACGGTGAAGGCAGCGAAGCGCTGGGGATCGCTGATCTGGGCAATCTCGGCCGCAAGCTCATCGTTGCCTGCTCTGCAGGCTTCGGCGCTGGGTCCACCTATCGATCTATACGGTCAGCTCGCGTGGCTTTTGTGCTATTATGGGTTACAGTAGGCCTTACTGACCCGGAGTAAAAGCATGGGAGACCACCTGCAGCGAGATGCTCCCGCGGTTCATAGCCTCGAGTCGCCCATCTCCGAGGCTTCGCAGCTGGTCGGCAAGACCAGGCACGCCTTGCAGGGTTCGCTGGAAGGTCTCGCCAATCGAGTTGAAGATGGCGGTCGAGTAGTAGTGTTCTTCGAGGGCAAGGAGTGGCGGAGTCATTCTTGCCAGTGGAATGCTAAGTTGTTCTGCGTTTTTTTTTTTGGACACCCCAAGGTAGACCGGCCATTCATACTCTCTCTATATATTTTCCCCATAGAGGCTCCAGTCTAAATGCTGACGTGGATCGATACAAATATTCCGTATACGCCGGGTATTAGGGCACAGCAACTGGAGCAGCCAGGGACTGCCCCAATACGAGGCACACGAGGTTGTCTGAGACATCCTCCGCCCCTTCGTTTCTTGACGCATAGTTCATGTTTGAACGGTGGTCTGATTGCCGAGGGGAAAGAATTGCAGGGCATATAAAATGGGTTCCGTCTTTGCTTCTGGGTAGCTACCGTTAACCATCAATTACACTTGGGATAACCATGTTGGCCTTCAACCCGCTTGTCACAGCGCTTGCCGCTCTCATTTTCCTCTTTTGTCGAGCAAATGCCAATCCGCCGCTTATGCAGAGGCTCGTCCATGAGTACCAATGGAAGACCAAGCAGGGACTACTAAGGCAAGGTGCTTGCACCCCCAATAACCTTGCGGTTCGCAGAGAGTGGTATGTATACGTCCATGCGTCGCTCTCCCCCTTCCCCAATTGCCATTTGCTGACCGGCTTGCCAGGAGCACCCTGGATGTCGAGACCCGGCTTGAATACATCGAAGCGGTCAAATGCCTGGCCCGCTTACCCTCCATCATTGATCCTGAGCTGGCTCCAGGTGCGCGGTCCCGGTTCGATGACTTCCAGGCCGCCCACATCCGCCATACCAGGACCATTCACGCCACAGGGTCCTTCTTCGCCTGGCACCGCCATTTCGTCTACCTGTATGAAAAGGCGCTGCGCGAGGAATGCGGATACACGGGCTACCAGCCCTACTGGGAGTGGTCCCACTGGGCTAATCTCCCCATCACGGCCAACCCCCTCTATGACGGCTCCAACACCTCGCTATCAGGCAACGGGGTGTATATTCCCAACCGCAACGGCACCCTCCAGCTTTTCCCGATCCCCAACCCGTCCCCTGATACCGCCATCTATACTCCTCCCGGAACCGGCGGTGGGTACATCTACGACGGCCCCCTCGTCGACTGGGAGCTTCACCTCGGACCCGTCCTCTATTCGTACGATAACGGTCAATATGTTCCTCCAAACCCACGTCCGGACGGGTTGGGATACAACCCACGTCGCCTGATCAGAGACTTCAATAACACCCTCCTCCAGCAAGGCGCCTCCTGGGACATCATCCTCAACATGCTCGTCAACGTGACCGACATGCACCAATTCCATCCTTTGTTCTTCCAAGGCCCGCATCTGGCCGGTCATATCTTCATATCGGGCGTCGACAATGATATTTTCACTTCGCCTGGCGATCCGCTGTTCTGGTTCCACCACGCCCAGGTCGACCGCATCTGGACCATCTGGCAAGCCCTGGACCTGGAGACGAGGGAGTATGCCCTGGACGGCACGCTAACGCTTCTGAACTGTAAGAGCCTACCTTTGCGCTGGATCATGAGCAGTTGAGCTGACAGTCTGCAATGACAGTACCGCCCAGCCGTAACGCAACCCTGAACGACACAATGGTATTCGACTTCAGCCCCGAGATTACAATCGGGACTGCCATGAGCCCTACCAAGAACGGATATTGCTATATATATGAGTAATCGTGAGACGTAATTGGCGAATGGGGACACTCCACGGATGAGTGGATCTCTTGGCTGATACATGCTTGGACCCCGAGTATGCGGCTGGGGCGAGGTAGTCGGTGCCTAGTCGGTGCCCGGTCGCTATCGCACGGTCTCGCGATATTGCCTGATTGTATAATTATAGGAGCTTTGATTAGAAGATATGCATATTTTAATTTAATTCTTCCTGTCTTGACTCGAGCGCAGCGAGATTGGGTTATGTATGATGTCACCGCAGGCTAGTATGTATGTATGCTTCTATCAGATGCAAGGATATTCTAGCACAAACGCCCCGGGCAGCTAGCCAGATTATCAAATCTTCTGGCCGTGCTTTGGCAAAGGGCTGGAGGAATTTGTCTCGTTATAATAGTCTAGGCCGCGATAGTAAGCGCAACAAGCCGCTGCACATTTCCGTCATCATCCTCCGGCAGTCGCTCAGCGATCCGCAGTAAGATCGTCATGGCCAACCCCTTGACCAGCCAACATCCGCAGCGCTCGGTTCGATTGACCATCAGGGCTGCCCAATGGGCGACTACCACGAGAGATGCTGGATAGTGGCGTGCCACCAGCTCCTTGAAACGAAGCGGCACTCGCGTCCACCAGGTCGCCATCCCCCACCACGCTGGCCCAACTTCCTCCGACACAAAGCTCGTGTCACAGCACTCACCCAGCGCTGCAAGGGCTGACAGGAGGACAAAAACGTCCTGAATATTCTCCGGTCTCCCAAAGGTATCGGCCATTCGAGCTGGTAGGTCGCGAAGGCGGTTCCGAATTTCCGCGAGGACGCTGTTCCCGGCCTCTGTGGTGTTCCATCTGAGAATTCGTGTCGCGTAGGCCGGCGTCTCAGCTTCATGCGGTGCGGCCCGGGGGACAGTACTCTGAATGGTGGCGATTATGGACTGGAGGTGCTCTGGTACGCCCGGCTCTGGCATGATGCGTTGATCGCAGGGGGATTCAGCCAGCGCCCAGTGTGCACAACGTAGCAAACACTCGATTTCGGTCGCGACCTCCCGCAGACCCTCGCCAGCTGTGCCGGCCAGTTCTCTCCAGCCCGTTCGAAACTCGAGCGAGAATTCAGCCGCTCGTTTGCGGTGCTGTTGGACAGCCGCCGCATTGTCCGGGAATGCGGCCAAGTGGCAGGCAGCGAGCGCCAGCAGACCGCACATTAACCATCTCTGCTGGAGCGCTTGAGGGACTGCCTGCTCTTGCCAGTATTGAGCCGCCGACTGCGTGTCCTGCGGACTCGGTAGTGTCAGGCTCGTTGCCGACGTGAAATGGTGAAAGTAGGATAGGGTTCCAAGGTCCACGTTGACAGAGGGAGCGGGAGGGCCGGGAGAAGTAGTGACCGTTGTTGACTGCTGGCCACCTTTGCCGTCTTCCTGCTTCTCCATATCATCATCTCCTTCATCCTCGTCATTCTCGCTCTCCTTATCCTCGTCGGCCTCTTCCTCTGTCGTAGGAGTCACCTCAAAGTAGCGGATCTTGGTCCCCCGAAAGAAAGTCTGTAGCTTGGCTGGACGGGTAAGTGAGGCATCAGCAAGACCATGGCTCTCTCTCCAGTGGCCCTTCATGCGCTTCAAACTCGCACAGAGATTAGCGCAACCAGGGGCCGTACAGCGATACCCCGCGATGACCGGCAGCCCGTCGACCGGGGGCGACTCTGGGGGCGGCAGCAACACATCGTCAGGCTCGAGGAGATCGAGCCCGTTAATCAAAGCGACCAGCTGCTGGCGGTCGGTACGGTAGATCTTATGGCGCAGCAGGTGGCTCTGTAGCGCGCTCTTCTGGATCGCATACCGGCATTCGTGGCAGATCAGAACCCCGTAGCGGCCGTCGTACTCGAGGATCTTCCGGGGTCCGAATCTCACGGTGGGCATCCTGTCGTGCAAGAGACATGATGGACTCCAGACGGAGGAGTGCGATGGAGGTTGGAGGGAGGTTGGAGGGAGGTTGGAGGGAGGTTGGTCACAGACTAGAGGATTAACACGACTCGAGCAGGAATGAGTGGAATGAGAAGAATGCCAAGCCGAACAGGCTACGACAGTACCATACAGTACCGTATCGTATCGTCCTGTTCATAAGCATAGCTGACTAAGAGTAGAATCACACCTGCCGTTCTTATTCTTGCAAGCGGCTTGCAATAAGCGAGAGAGAACGGCACCTGCCGTTCTCTTCTATGCACTGGGATACTCTGGACTCACCCTCGTCCCCCCTTCCCCTCCCCCTCATCTCTTCTGTACTGCTACAGAATTGCACCTGCCATTTGGTGGATTGTTAAAAGTTCTTCACAGCCTCAAGATGTATATATTGCCACTGCTTCACCGTCATCGCCTTGATGGTTTTCCATTCCATACCCATCATCCAGTCTCGTCTCTGCTCAGTCTTCTCATCCTCACTCAATAACACATAATCTCCTTCAGAACAAGATGGCAACCAACCAAGCTGCGTGGCTCACCAAGGCAGGCAATGCCCTAGAAGTCGGTGACGCCCCCGTCCCTACGGCCGGCCCAGGCGAGATTGTGGTTAAGAACGCCGCGGTGGCCATCAACCCACTCGACACCCATATGCAGGACGTCGGCGTCTTTGTCCAGCAGTGGCCCACCATCTTCGGCTGCGACGTCGCCGGTACAGTTCACGAGACGGGTCCAGACGTCGAGCGGTTCAAGAAGGGGGACCGGGTGATTGGGTAAGTTCATGGCCATTGACTTGTCGACTTGGCTCAGGACTGACTCTGATATTGTAGCCACGCTATTAACCTGGTCACCGGGAGGCCTCAGGATGGTGCCTATGCTCTCTACACCGTCGTCCCCGCCAATAAGGCGGCTATCCTGCCGGACGCTATCTCGTTCACTGACGGGGTCGTCGTTCCCTTCGCGGTCGAGGCGGCCGTTTGCGCCCTCTCCCTGAAAGAGCCCGGCGTGGCCATGCCCGGCGTTTCCACGCCAGCGCTGGCCCTGCCGTATCCGTCTCTTGATGACCCCATCAAGCCCTTGGGCAGAGTCTTGGTCATCTGGGGCGGCTCTTCGTCCGTCGGCTCCATGACGACCCAGATTGCCACCGCCGCTGGTATTGAGGTTATTGCCATCTCTGGTGCTCACAACTTTGAGTTCAGCAAGCGCTGCGGCGCCACCGAGGTCTTCGATCACAAGGATCCCGGGGTCGCCGACAAGGTCGTTGCTGCCGTTCAGAAATCTGGCCAAGAGTTTGTGGGAATCTTTGACGCCGTCGCTACGCCCGACACCTACGCCAGCGATCTGATCATCCTCGAGAAGCTTGGAGGAGGCCATCTGGCTGCGGTTCATCCTCCGCCCGCAGACGTCCCGAGCAACGTCAAGGCCGGCATGATCTTCGCGGTCAACGATATTGCAACCCCGGTATGGAATGACTTTGTCACCCCTGCTCTCGAGAGCGGGAAGATCCAGTGCCTGCCTCCGCCAACAATCGTCGGGAAGGGTCTTGAGGCGATCAACGAAGGGTTGAAGAGGTGCAAGGCGGGCGTGAGCGCGACCAAGTTGGTTGTGGAGTTGTAATTGCATGTCCGGCTGCAGCATTTATAAAAGAGTATAGTGTACAAGTCCAAGATTGCATACAATGAACGATTGGTCCTTTTTCTTTATTTTTCTTTCGTTTCTTTCTCTAGTGGCTGCGCTTAACATGTAGGTCATCGGTACACCTGTGGCCCTGTACTAACATCAGCTCCTCTTTGCTCCCACCCTTAGCGAATGCCATAGTACAAATCAACTGGAGGAAGACGCTGGCAATTGTCCGTAGCCAGGGCAGGTCTTCGTTCTGCCAGGAGCAGACTCCGTCCGCGGTCTTCCGGACACTGCAGCCACCTATCCTGCTGGCGAGCGCCTGAGATGCTGTGAATCAGGCCGACGGTGGCATCTATCAAGACTTGAGGGCGATGAGACTTTCCCTAGCACCAAAACAATGATGATAGCCCGCATGCTGAATTTGCGCGAATTCTGGTATAAAAACACGTAAGTGACGGAATAGAACAATTTCGGCTGCCCCAGGGGAATACGGCAAAGGCATCAGGCTGCCTTTTGCCAATGTTCGATCTTCGTTGGTATTCTTAACCCACAAGGCTCCCAGGCTGAACTCGTATTGCCTAATTGTTCGTGATGTTAAAATGCCCCTCATAATAACCTGGTCTGCTAAACAGCTATTATTGGCTTCACTCAAGTCGAGACATACGGTAGCCCCTGGTTGTCCTGACTGGCAGGTAGTAGCTGAGTGGCGGCTGACTGCTGATATGAGAACATACCAGCCTGAAACTGGTATAAGTACAGTGGTACATTCCACACCGGAAATTGTGCATTCTGAAACTGTGCATAGTATCCTTTACCCTTTCTAGCACTGGCTATGCCCATCGGACGCTAGACTATCCCAAGCGGCGTCGATGTTACCGTCTAAACATCCTTTCGATGTCGGACTTTCTGCTCGCACGGCTTGCAAAGCAAATCCTCAGAGCCGGCACCCAAGTTTTGAAGTGAGGAAGTCGGTTTACGATAGTTGAATGGGTAGCTAGCATTCGATTCATGGTTTTACCGCGGACATATTATCTTTTCCTCGGCTGACTGTCATAAAGCTTCGGGTGAAAGCCTCCTGGCAAATTGTCATCTTTAGCAAACGAAGCGAATGATTATTGAAGAGAACTCTAGCTTTGATAATCGCCGTGACGTCACAACAAGAGTGGCTCGGAAGAGAGTGACTGGTACTATACAGGTAGTTCAATTACAAATTCTATCAGTCAGAAATTTCGCCTTGATGCCTTGACGCTTTGTTTCACGCCTTGGTCTTGACAACGAAAGAGCCATGCGTTCTGAGATCCCTGGAGCTGGCGCCCACCCAAACCTGATAGGTACCAGGGGCAACTGCCCACTTCTGGTGCTGGACATCCCAGTAGGAGATGTCACGGCGGCGGAGCTCAAAGGTCACCTTGGTCGATTGACCCTTCTTGATGTGGACATTGTCGAAACCACGCAGCTGGCGCACTGGCTGCTTCGCGACGTCCGGGTACGAGATGTACAGCTGAGGCACCTCGGCCCCATCAAGAGAGCCGGTGTTGCGGATGGTCACGGTCACCTTGGCGACTGTATCCCACAGATCCTCATAGCCACCAACCGCTAGCTGACCGGTAGGATAGGTGGAGAGGGCAGAGGGGCCCTGGATGTGGAGGTTTGAGTAGGCGAAATCGGTGTAGGAAAGGCCGTAGCCGAACTCGTAGCGGGGGGTAACGTTGTAGGCGTCAAAGTAGCGGTAGTCGATATAGTTTCCCTCGGTGAAATTGCACTGCGCGGTGTAGCAGATATCCACATTGTAGTCGGATTCGTTCTTCGCGATGGTGTAGGTAAGGCGGCCGCTGGGGTTGACATCGCCGTAAAGGACATCGACAATGGAATTGCCTGATTCCTGACCTAGCAGACTGCCGTACAGCACAGCCGTGACATTTTCGTGCTCAATCCAGCTGTCCAGGATTCTGGCGCCAACCGTGTTGATCACGACAACGGTGTTGTCACAGTTGTCTGCAACCTCATTGATGAGATTGTCCTGATCGTTGTTGCGCAGCTCCGTGCGGTCAGCACCCTCGCCGGCAAATGCGTTGATAAATACCAGGCAGACATCCATGTTTTCGGAGTAGGCACTGATGGAGGGCGTTACAGAGGTGCTGGACGAGCCCTGCATGACCAACGTAGAGCCACTGGAGGTGGCGTAGGTGTCGTTGGCTATCCAGCGCAGCATGGTGCCATCCTGGCTCGCCTTGATGTTGAGCGCATTTTCGGGAGTGATTAGGTATGGCAGAGAAGCCTGGCCAGATCCCGAGTCCGTCGCGATATGGCCGTCGTACGTAGGTCCAGAACCCTCGACACTGAACTGCATGTTAGGGCCAGCCACCGCCGCACGGGCGTGCGAGCCAAAGATGGCCATTTTGTGAGGCTTGTTAAGGGGCAGGGTATTGTTTTTGTTCTTCAGCAATACCATCGACTTAGAACCATGAGAACGGATCAGCTTGGCGTGGTTGGCGCGGACATCGACATAGTCATCCTGTGCGGCAGTAGAGGGCTGAGTGCCGTTATCGAGGTTGACGTAATAGTAGCCCATTAGGTTGCGGATGGCCATGTCGTTCAAACGAGCTTCGGTGATGTTGTTGCTCTCAAGGTACCCTTCAAGCGTCGATTCACTCCAGAGGCTGGACGAACCGTAGTCGAGTCCATTAGCAGCAGAAGCGAGGGCATCCTGCTGGCCGTTCGTGTCAGGCCAGACCATACCGGGGAAACCAAGCTCGGTCTTGAGAATATCCAGAAGGAGGAAGGAGCTCTGGCATGAGAGCGTGCCGTTGACTTTGGTCATGGCGCACATCACACCACCAAGGCCGGAGTGGACCGCGTCGTAGAAGGACCAGAGGTATGTCTCGTGGAGGGTCTTGTCATCGGCGTTGGACGAGTAGGGAGCACCGGAGGACGAGGAGGACAAGGACGCACCGCCACCGGCCATTCCACCACCCATTCCAGAGCCGCCGGGCGTCGAAGTGGACGATGGAATGGCTCCCGCAGTGCTTGTAGGAGACATGCCCCCAGGGGCACTAGAGCTAGAGTCAGCGCCTCCCCCCATGCCGCCACCACCAGGAGCACCGCCGCCGCCTCCCATGCTGCCGGTCCGGTTGGTCTCCTGCTCGTTAAGGATAAAGTGCTGAACCGCATTAGATTGTCGTAATTCGTTAGACCAGGGGAAATGCTTACCTTAGCACCGGCGATAATGCCCACGTCCGCATAGGCTCTGGTTTCCAAGCCGGTTGCAATACCATTCAGGTACGGATCAGGCCCGAAGCTTTCCACCAGCCGGCCGCCCCATGGAGTACGGCCAAGAGGCTGCGAGGTCGGACCGGCAACCATCTGGATTCCCTTGCCGTAAAACTCGGCTGCAACGGCCCTGCCCTGCTCGTACATGGCCTCCTTGTCCCAAGTCATGGCCAAAGCGGAGGACAGACTAAACGCCGAGACATAATAGTAGGCTTGCGCGCCCATGTCACCGTCGAGAATGTCGAGAGCCGTGAATGTCTGGCCATCGGTAGTGGTGACACTGCTGCCGGTGATGAGCTTGATCTTTTCGGTGGTGTTGAGCTTTGCAACAAATTGCGAGGCTTTCTCGTGTGCGGACTTCCAGTCACCGAGAGAGACTGTCAAGAGTCAGCCACTTGCCAAAAACTGGTTTCTCGTGCAGAGAGGATACCTTTGCCGTTGGACAGAAGGCCGGCTTCAGAATTGCTGGTGGCGGCCAGCGCCGTGCCGAGCAGGAAGGAGAGAATTGATAACGAAGGGACCCTCATCGTAGTGAGGAGAGAAAGTGCTCTCAGATGCGGCAAAAGGAAGGAAAGGGGTACTGATTCCAATTGATCAACTGAGGCTATTCGGCTCCCAGGCCAGGATCTTTATATCATGGTCCATAATGATCATAGAGAAGCATACGCGTCTGCCGCGCACAGACCATATTCGGCTCGGAAAACCCGAGAGCTTGTTTTAACTCATTAGTTTAGGGTCTGCCGTACACTGGGGCTCTTGCGTCTGTTGATGACGTGGATATTCGGTAGCAAAACAGCCAGTTCGGCAAGCCGGGGGCTGGCTGAGCAGCCAATAAGAGTTGTATACAGACTAAAGTAGTGGGACACACTCACGTGTTTGAGCGAACTCCAGCCAATCACAGAGGATATAGGCTTCTGCAGGGTTTGCACAATAAAGAGTATTGGGTATACAGGAAAGTATGGGCGTGGGGATTCTTGCAGACCCAGCGGATGATGATATTGAGAGTACTGGTCTGCAGTCATAGACATAAATCTTAACATACAGTCATTTGTCACATTAGTACCAACCAGCAGCGAGTAATTCTGCTCTATGACTGGCACCTCTTCGGGCTAACTTCGGCCCAGCCGTCCTGTTCTTGTGGGTCGGCCAAGAGGGTTCTTCGAAGAGCGTTGAAAAAACCCAAGAGGGCAGAGAAAGACTGGCTATCGTGATATGAGACATTGTGAGATGAAACTTCTGTAACGTACCCTGAAACTCGGCCCACCCGACATAACAGTAACGTTAGTGGCACAAGGCTGAAAACTGCAGGGAACTTGGTGCACCACGAGTTCATGAATCATGATCTCTCAGAACCGGAGGCATTGTGTAACATTATGTGTGCGAAAGATGTTGAATTACAGTCAGTCGCAGACATTCCATCGACCATACCTTGATATCCAAAACTTCTGCCTAATTTCTGACACTCGTGACTTTAGTCTCTCTTCGAAAGCTTTGCTGAGTGGATCACACGCAGTTTGAATTCTTTAGGGAGAACAAAACATCGCTAAGGGCTGTCTTTGCCGCAAAGTTTTAGTATATGTTCCTTTAAGCTAGTTCGCCTTGGATGGATGTTTATTACAGACTTATTTCTAAAGTTGAAGTGACATAAGGCCCTGACGCATAGACAACTGACCTGAACGAATCGTTGGCAATGGCTAGTGATCGATACGCTTCATCAACTTGGTAGCTAGAAAATAAAGTGACAACATAGACCAGAATAACAGCTTTCGATTATCAGATGATCGCCGTCCTCATTTCCCATATACGACCCAGCCAAGTTTGCTTGGGCGTCGGATTGAGCCTTTCCTGCTCTTTTTCGTCTTCGTCAATCCTGTCAAAATACTTTGCCGGGCCAAAATCCATGTCTTTGGGCGCCACTAGCTTCGTCTTGAAATAGAGCTGCAATGCTGTCAGTTATACTTCTATCTGGAAAGGCCAGGGAGGGAAAAGCACCTTGTATAAGACGTAGTCCACGAAAAACAGCGGAACAGTGATGTACGTAGCGAAGAAATTTTCCGCACTAGGATTTCCAGTAAACGGATAAATGGCAAAGTATAATTGCGCAGCAAGGAAGAGGATAATCAGCACCATTCCAAGATACTGTGAGTAGGGGGCGAAGCGATCACGGTAGGGGAGCGTTCTGTTGTCGATTCCCTGGGACTTGAGGCCCTGGCGGAATCGGATATGCGAGACGTAGATCAAAAACCAGTTGCAAAAGGAGGAGATGCCGACCTGAACGCTATGAGCAAAAGGACTGGTGAAGTAAAGGAGTCTCTCTTACCAGGTTCGAGAACCAATTATAGACCTGCGTAGATGTATTGTTGAGATTCAAGTATGTCAGGCCTCCACCCAGCAGGCCACTCATGACAAGCGCAAACCAGGGACGGCCGGCCGCGTCCTTCTTGCCGAACCAGGAGTGAATGATGCCAATGTCAGCCATATGCGAGAAGGAGCGGCTCGCCACGTAGTATGAAGTCATGCTGCAGGAGAGAACGGTGACGAAGACGAGGCCGTTGATGATGTGGGCAAAGGTCGGTGAACCGCCGTCGCGGATGGCAATGATGAAGGGGCTCGACAGGGTGCTGGACGTGGTCAGGTTTGGGTGGTTGTAAGGCACGCACATGCCGACGAGCCAGATGTTGACAATATAAAAGAGGAACATTCGCCAGAAGAGCGGGTTGGTTGAGCGTTTTACTGTCCTTCGTGGATCCTTCATCTCACCAGCTGTGATGGCCACCCAGCCGGCTGAGTTGGTTAGCAGGAGACTTTTTTCGGTGCATCTATCAGGACGGCATACCTGAGGGACAGCTGAACGCGGCCTGAAGTACGGCCTTGCAGACGCCCTTGATTCCATTATTGAATGCCCCTGGCGTTTTCCAGTAGTGGAACACAAGCGGGCCAGCCTGCGAAGGCAGTCCACCAGATGCCATGATAAATAAGAAGCACATAGAAGAGGCAATTGAGAAGACCTTGAGTGCGCTCATTACAACTTCCATGCTGCCGTACTTGCGCACATGAAATAGGTTGGGTATTGCGGTGATTATGGCGAATATCGTGATGTACGCTGCCGTAGGGAAGTTCCTCGGAGCCTCCCAATACTGCAGCACGTTGATGCAGGCGATCACCTCGGCTGGGACTGTCATAGTCCACGAGAACCACAGGTTCATGCCCATTGCGAACGCGGCTGCCGGGTCGACGTACTCCATGCATTGGCGGATGTATCCTCCGCCAATGGGTTTGTAGCAGGTCATCTCTCCGATTGAGAGGAACTCAATGTAGATTGCGAGCCTATAGAATACAGTACCCATGCCATCAGCAGTCTATACCAACGCAAGCGGAGAGCAGTACTCACGCAACCAATGCGTAACCAATAGCACATCCTGCGGGCCCGGCTGTCTCACCGTCAGCTTTGCCTGCTAACGTAAAGTGTTGCACATGCGGCCCGATCTACTCACCAGCAGACAGCGCTGTCCCTGTTCCGATCCAGAGACCCAGTCCAATCCCACCACCGAGGGACAGCATGATGACAGCACGAGGCGATAGCCCCCGGTTCCATCCACTCTCATCGTACCCGGTCGAGGCTACCTGGCCCACCTCGACATCGGAACCCGGTTGGCTAGCGGTCGTCACCGGTGTCTTCTTCTCGTCTGGCATATTGCGTGCAAGTTCGAAGATGGTGTAACACGCAGATGGCGTGCCAAATACAATAGACAGACGGCAATGTACGGACGGTCAGCGGCATTTATGGGCAATGTTTATCTCATAGATGCAAGAACGCGATATCAAGCCAAGCACAACTGTATTGCCCTTCAGAGAGATAAAGAACGCACAAGATCCTTGGTTGATTAAAGATCTTCCGGTGGCGGACCGGGCGTTAACCGGAAGAGATTTGACAATGGCCTGCATGTTATTGGTTGCTAGTAGCTCGGCTCGAATTAGATTGTGGGATAATGGAGACAATGAGCGGTCATGGTTAGTGCTTCAGCGTCTTCTGGGAGATTAGTATGCGCTCCAACTGATATGGCACGAATTCATGGGATACCATACTACGTTCAGTGGCGCTTATCATAGGGTGGGCTATCATGATCAGTTATCTCGCGTAGCATATCGATCGAGCTATGGAATAAAAAATCAAGTCTGTGCGAGTGAAATTGTTCTTGATCGGCGCTACACTGGGGACCTTGTGAGGTTTTAGGGCTGAGAAGCGGTAGTAAACCGATTAGGCATAGGAACAGCGATTATTGCTTGCTAACTGGCCATTGACTCGCTAAATTCAATTACTTCTCGTCTACAACCGGCCCTCTGACATCTGTCCTCGTTTGCTTGAGGTGAGAGGCCGAGAGAATGGTGTTCTGCGTGCTGTCCAGTCGGGCCTGTGTCGTCTTAAAGACGGATGGGATTCCCGTCTCTTCAAACTCGACTCCCTTGAGTATCATCTGCGCAATTCCCTTTGCGGAGAGGAAGATCTGTGGCATACCATGCCCGTTGAAGCCCGCGATGATAAATTGTCCCTCCTTGCAAGGAACCCGCCCGACGTGGGGGAGAGAGTCTGACGTGTATCCCATGACTAGAGGCCGGTCAGTTTCTCTCGATATATGATAGACATCATTTCACTTACTACCCGTCCATACCCGGTCGGTGTATGCACCCGTATCCTCCCATCCGTGGAAATACTTTTGCATGTAGCCCTCAAAGTGATGCGCTGCCGGCTCGATCAAGCGGCTGTCGTCTGTGACATTATACCAGTTCTTCAGATCGTGGACATAGACCGATCGGGCTCCACCAATAATGATGCTTCCGTCTGGGCGAGGAACTAGATACTCATAGATTCCCTCTTTGATGCGGACCGTGTATGAGGAATCTAGAGTCGGGCTCAGAGGATGTGGCGGGTTCGGCACCACGACGCGGCTGCAAATGCCCCGGACGGGGACGATTTTGCCTGCATACTCGGGCGCAATGCCAGAGGTATACGCATTGGTGGCGAATACCACCTGTTTGGCTCGAATTGATCCCCGCTCCGTCTTCACTATCCAGCCGTTGTTCGACTCAGATACATCTACAACGGGGGTGTTCGTCTGCAAGTTGGCCCCCTTGGCTATACACTTCTTGAGCAGGCCACAAATGAATTTGTACGGCCAGAGACGACCGGCCTTGTAGCTGAAGCAGCTCTTCGCACCCTTGACTCCCGAGACCTGTCAGGCTGTCAGTGACTGGCGACCACAACCGGGGGAGATTCCCAGACACACCATCTCCGCCTCCATATCCGTAGTGAAGGCGGCGGTCTTCGTAGCCTCCGAACCATTTGCCAAAAGGGTCTCATAGGCCTTCCGGAGTTTCTCTGTGTGCTGCTCATCTAGTTGGACGTCATGCGCCTGTGCTACGACCAGATCGCATGCGATCTTCTCCCGTTCCACGACCGCCTCAATTGCGGGAATATGTGCGGTCTCGAAGGCCGCGAGCTCGGCTGCGGCGGTGATACCATGTGTCTCTGCGACAGTGCCGACGAAATTGTACACGTCCGGTTTCAGGTGGCCGCCTGCCATGAGCTGTCAGTACGAGGACTTGTGGATTTGACTTCCGGTAAGGTGAAAGGCTGGTACCATTCCTCCCCGTCGCGCCGGAACAGACCTGACGCGCTTCGAGGATCACAATCGACGGTCGAGAAAACGGCTCGGCTTGATCGAGCAAGTGGTATGTTGTCGAGGCACCGGCGTATCCCGCGCCAATGACCACGATGTCGGCCGCAGGGGGCAGGGTCGCGGTTGAGCGGTAGTTGTCCAACGTACTTGGTTCCGTGCGCCAGAACGGTGTGATGCTGTTAGCAACAGGAAATGGTTTGGATGTCATGGCGAATGATAATAAAGTTCTGTGAGATCTTTTGAGGCTACGAGAAGCCGACGTTATCCCCACGAAGCAAGGCTTTATACGGAAGATCAGATAAGAACGGAGCTACCAACAGCTACCCCCTAGGTCCACAGACAATTGGAGATGGTGGAACGACTGATTGGATCAGACGATAAGGAGTAAGACGTCAGACCGGGGCTTAAGCGGTTAAACGCCGGTGTGCGCGTCTCCAACTAATACATGCCTGTAGATACGCCCGGTGCGTGGCGATAACTGCTAAAGGCCAGCTGGCCCGGATGCTCTTCCGGTCGAGATTATCAGCAGATAAGATTGGAAGACGAGGCGGGCGATAAGCTTTGTAGAAGATTTTGAGAGTCGCTTAAAACGAGTATTGGTTTGTGGATTGCATTCATTATTCTTTATTTTTTGCAATAATACGGCTACCAGCCTACCATTGACTCCCGTCCGTCACCCTTCCACAGCCAAATATCCATACAATGATTACTGCACAGAAGCACGTCGTCTTCGACGTCGTCGGCACATGTGTCTCTTTCGACGCCTATTTCAACGCCATCGACGGAGTCCTAGGTGACCGCCTGCGCGCCAACAACATCACGCCTCAATTCTTCGGCTACAGCTGGATGACGGCGGCTGAGCTGGAATTCACATTCTTGTCCATATCAGAGCGACATCGGCCCTACAAACACATCCTCGAGGCGGTCTTCTATCGAACTCTTCATATGGCAGGGATCAAAGACCCCCGAGCGCTAGCTACCGAGGCCGAGCGTGACGAGTGTATCCAGGGATACTGGAGCCTGCAGCTCCGACCTGGGATCAAAGAGTGCTTTGCGAAATTAAGGGAGTCAGGGTTCACCATCTGGTGCCTCACAACAGGGGACATCGCAAGGGTGAAGGGGTATTTTGAGCGAGGAGGCGTGGACTTTCCAGCAGAGAATATCATCAGCTGCGACAGCAAGCGGGTGGCCAAGCCAGCACTGGGTGCATACCGACCAGTGTTCGAGCAGTTTGCGCCTCGCGACGAGAAGTGGTTCGCTGCAGCACATATGTGGGATGTCTCAGCGGCAGTCAAAGTTGGGTTTCGGGGGGCTTATTGTACGGTCTACGAGCAGGATCCGTGTCTGGAGATCTTTGATACCAATATGGATGTTATTGCAGATAGTCTGGTGGATATGGCGGAAGGGATTGTCAAGGCCTCTGCGTCATGATATTGTGTATAGTGTCCGCTAGATCCGAATTATTTCCTGATCATCTTGACCCCGGAAAAGAAGAGCCAGTGCCTTCTAAACCATCAAGGCTGTCGTCGACTCCAAAACCAGTGTCAAACGTGTATCCGGGCATCGCCAGAAACTCCTGCAAGAATCGAAGCTCAGGTTGGACGGGCAGGCTGCCGTTGTCGAAGGGCAGCGCGTCAAAGGAGCACGGGGAGTGTATGTTGGGCATGTCTTCGGTATGACTCATTGAAGAGGAGATTCCGTTTCTGAACGACTGCGGTATATGCTCATCCAAGTGGTTTTGGCTTCCAGATGATGTCAAGCCGGGGTTCCATTGGCTGTGCATATTCTCCGGGTGTGTGCTGCCACTAGACTTCCACATGGTTTCCCACTGTTTGAAACCCTCATAGTCTGCACCAGATTTGCTTCCTGGCGTATCTCCATTGCCGGTTCCATCCGCCTCATTCGCGCATTGCAAACGTGCCAACGCGTGCTCAAGTGACTCCAGGAATGCCACCTCCGATCTCGCCGAGTCCCCGGCAGCAGCCATCTCGCGAATCATCTCCAGGCCCTGACGCAGTTCACCCTGAAACTGGCTCGATTGGCCTTGAATTGAGCGGGCAATGAGTGCCAATAAAGATCCCCGGCAGGAGCTGTATTCAACATACGAAGCGCGAGCGAGACCAGGTCCATTATTGCGCAGGGTACTGCACAGCCTCAGGGCTTCCTTAGCAGCTTGGATGCAGGAATCAACTAGCTGCTGGCGGTGCTTTGTATGGTTGTTAGTGGCACTTGTGGTCACTGCGCGGTTGTCACTGTTTTGTGTTTCCGGTGAAGCAGGCGAAGAGCGAGAAGCAGCCCGGTTTAGAAGGAGTGGCCGTCCGATAAACATAGAAACAAGGCAGTATTCCAGCCGGATATGTATGTATAACCGGAAATGAGAATTAGTCTGCTGGTAGGGTACGTTCTTTTGCGCCTGGACCTCATCCGGCAGCGTCTTCCACCAGGCTTCCAGACTATTCTTCCCGTCCACCAGCCTCGACAATATGGATGAGCGCTCGTGTTTCGGACAGGTGCGTAGTAAAAACCTGTAGCATTCGTCAGTCGCAAACGAGAGGACAGACAATGAGCAGACGTACATCTCCCGGCAAAGCTCCTCTAACCGCTGTGTAAGCTGGATGGATGCGACCATATAAGGTATGATCTCGCACTGCAGATCGTCTCTATGCGTGGGTAAAGGAGCGTCCACGTCGAATCGGTGCGTCGACAACGGCCGGCCATGAAAAATTGAGAGTTTCCTGTCTTTCATCAGCACTCGTGGTATTTGAATTTGCAGCGTTTATGCCTTGCCCTCGTACCTTTCAAGTGTGTATGCTGTCCACCATACGCGGTTCCTCATCTCGACCATGGCGGCGCTCAGGCCGGTGCCAGTGTACCTTCTGTGCAACCCGTTCTGCATCCCTAGTCGGTTAGTGAGGGTGATGTAAATATATCCAAGGCCAGAGGCGTCAAGAGGGAGCGCATAGATAGCAAAAAGCAAACACGCCTGGACGCTTTCGAGAGAAGATGCTTCAATTATTTCCGGTAAGAGCCGAATCGCTTGCTGATAGAACATCGTTCCTAGTGCATCTTCAGTGAATTCCGCTGACTTCGGAGTAGGCGAGTCAAGGTACGCGTATTGGGTGGCAATGGCGAAGACAGTGAGAACTATACTCACGACCGCGGCGCTCTTGTTTCCAAACCGCCCGCGGTCGTTGTATAGATCATCCACTTTATCTGTAAGCCACTCCTTGTCTAGGACGTAGTAGTACGTCTCTGCGTGCTTGAAGAACACATTAATCAGGAAATCAGCAATGTGGCGCGGCGGGCAGCAGGATATTGCTGCTGCGATACTGTTTGCACCAGAGTGCAGCTGTTCAGCACGCCAGTAGTTGGAGACCTGTAGAGGGTCTTGGGTTTGCTGCGCTGCCATTAGCTTCTGATACTGGGCGTATGTAAAACATGAGTTGTATACCATGCGGTCCTCAATGTGCCGCTTGACACGCATCGAGAAATTCCAGTACGAGAACTCGCCAGAGTAGTCTACCACAGTCATTACTGGCCCTCTTTTTCAAGAGCAGATTGACTTACGCGTCGTCGTATCCTCGACTGGATCGATAGTGCAGACTTCGTCCTCGATCGAATCCTCGTCTGGCGGTGCTGAGCTGTTATTCTGTTCATGCTCATCTATGGCCCTGGCCATTCGGCGTAGGCTGTCAAGGTCGAGGTCGATGCCTTCAAACTTGTGTTTCAGGATTCTCTCCATGTACAATACTCGCTCTAACAACTCATGGACATTGACTTCAGGCGCTGTAGACCTAGTCATGCAGAATTAGCCAATTCCCCTTTGCAACGACTAGTAGCCAGCCATACTTCACCTGGACCGGGGACTGATCATGATCAACGGATGATAGACGCTTAAACTCGCAAGTACGACGGAGATGCATGCATCGCGAGCAGGGGATGCCGCCTTCGCATCTCTCCTTTAGTCTTCGACATCTGTCGCAACTGCACCGTCCTTGTCAGTGACTCCCGATGATGGCTCGATCTTCACTTACGCACGGGCAGTTCGTCTCCTATCCTCGCGCGTCCTTCGTCGCTTGACAGGTGCGTTTACGGGAGTCTCCATGCCAATTATCAACGGTTGTTTGGCACAGTAAATCGTATAATACTGAGATATCGGTCCTCAGAGCTATTTCGTGGTAAAGCGGGGGCATTATCTAGTTGGAGAAGCGCCTTTCCCTATGCACTATAGCGCGACGCCCAAGCCATTAAGAGGGGTGATAAGGTCACGGGACGGTTTCTACTGAAGCCCAAGGCATCTCTACAAGCGGCGACATTTCTAGTTTCCTATAAACGGTGTCGCGAAGATACGGTGTCGCGAAGATACGGTGTCGCGAAGACTGCAACAAGACAGCTACACTCGCCATGTGGCCGTTCCGGGGTTAAACAACCTCAGCAGTCCTGGAGAGAATTTTGAATCGGGGCCCAATATCGCCAAGCAACAAACTATCTCCGGAATAGGACTATTACATGTCTTTGATAATCAGGATCACTGAACGAGCGAACCCTAAAGATTGAGGTGGTTGTTCAGCTGACAGGGCTCCGCGGCCGGACGTCACGGATCGCCGTGACGATGCTGTGAGGCTCAGACTAGCCACCTCCAACGGCCGATAAGCAAGCGACGGCCAAGGTGAGTGTGGAGACCTGGCGATGGACTGGCCGGCAACAAAAGGCGCCTTCTTGCTCAGGCAAGACGAGACATCGGAGTGAACTCGACCATGTCTTCCCGCCAGGTCACTTTTGCCGCTGCCCAGCTGGGCCCGATCCAACGAAGCGACTCACGCGAGAGCGTTCTGTCGCGCATGACATCTCTGCTAGACGAGGCCGTATCGCAAAGACCACCGGCTCAAGTGGTTGTTTTCCCTGAGCTGGCCTTCACGACCTTCTTCCCGCGCTACTTCTTCCCAGACGAGCAAGAGCTGCACAGCTACTTTGAGCCCGAATCACCCAGCTGCCCGATCGATCAGTCTCCGAACGTAAAGCCGCTCTTCGACCATGCCAAGAAGCTTGGGGTCGATGTCTACGTGGGATATGCAGAGGCATGGAAGGACGGCGAAACAGGAGAATTCTACAACTCGGCCGTCTACTACTCCGGACGATCAGGCACGGTGCTGGCCAAGTACCGCAAGGTCCATCTCCCGGGAGTCGTCGAGCCATTCCCTGAGCCCGGCGCAACGCAGCAGTTGGAGAAACGATACTTCAAGAACGGTGCCGGCTTCCAGGCATTCCGGGTCCCCGGACTAGTACAACACGCGCTGAAGGCCACACCGGACGCACCCCCGGCACCCCACGGCCAGGGCGACCCCATCTTCGGCATGCTCATCTGCAACGACCGCCGGTGGCCAGAAGCATGGCGCGCGTACGGTCTCCAGGGCGCAGAGGTCGTACTATGCGGATACAACACGACGGCCTATGCGCCGCAGCTCCTCGGCAGCGACCTGTATGAATCGAAGCCACTCAGTCGGGAAGAAGCGGAGAAAGAGGTCCTATTCCATAATCGACTCAGTCTGACGGCGAACAGCTACATGAATGCATGTTTCAGTGTCAACGTGGCTAAGGCCGGTGAGGAGGACGGTCATCCGCTTATTGCGGGGACCTGTATTGTCGACCCCAAGGGGTACGTGGTCGCCGAGGCCCGCACCAAGGGGGACGAGATTGTGACCGCGACACTAGACCTCAGAAAATGCCGCGCTGGCAAGACCAAGACATTTAATCTAGGGCGGCATCGGCGATTAGACGCATATGGACTGTTGCTGGAGAGAGCCGGCGTGGAAGAACCACCCTTGTTGTCGTGAAGTGTGCAGACTTGTTTGGGTGCGAATGGAGGGGGAAACGCCAAGACTAAGACTGCGTAGAGCGGTCTCCGTCACGTGCCCGACTCGAAGTGTCGGAGCATACTGCCCTATGGTACCGCCTGCTCGTGGGGGTGGGCTCTCTTAGTCATTACTTAGTAAGCTAGATATGCCGGCCATACCGGCTATCCAATAACAGAAGGACATCCATTACTTTCCACAAGAAGTCGAGAGGGAGCCAATCTCTTCTCCTTCGAGATCTGCCTGGGTCAATGTGCTTGAATATCTTATTAATATGTATACATGTTCTGCGCTGCATCCAGGGTGAGGGTTGGGGCCATTCTACCTGTTGATTTGATTAGTGAGGTTGCGACTCAGCAGATATATATTCTATGTAGTCACAGCTTCGTCTGGGAGCTGTCAATGCAAAATATCGCACCATTCAATGCATAATCCAGTTCCAGTGCATAATCTAGTGCATAATCTAGTGTGTAATCTAGTGCGTATTCTAGTGCGTAAATGCATAATTCATCCATAATTCAATGTACAAAGAAACATCATCTAAGACCACGCTGAGTACGATTGACCAGCCTGCATTGAAAAGAGACAACATATCTGATCATGGCCTTGAATCTATAGGACCTTGCCTTTGCCGTCACTGCATCTGACCAAGCATGGTCTGGAGGGGAGACGGGAGTATTGGAGTACCCAAGACCACTATCTAGTAGACTAGCATGAAGCGACTAAGATAAGAGTGGACCGATATCGCTCGACTTGGAATCGCTCTACTTGGAGACTCTGGAGTCATCTTCTGTGCACCCTCCAGCTCTGCTGACACCCTCGATGGCTGCTCCAAGTCCAATCCAGCCCACTTTCCAGGGCTATGGCAGTGCCTCCGCCAGATCGCCGCGCTCCCGTCGCAATCGGCCGTGCGACTTTTGCCGCTTCCGCAAAGTCGCCTGCAAGATAAGCAGAATCGGCGAGCCCTGCGAGCTCTGTCTGGTCAAGCAGCATGCTTGCACCTTTGACGAGGCCCCTCGCAAGCGTCGCCGGCTGCGGGCCTCGGTCTCGCCTCTCCCTGTCGACAGCATGGATACAGCGGGAGATGCACTTGGATCCGGCGATCCGCAAATGGGCGTTGCGTCCCAACAAGTCGGACCAGAATCGAGCCTCGACCATGAGTTGTACGATATCAATACCTATAGTTTCTCACCCTCGGCCGTTTTGCAAGGGATGCACTCCCCAGACGGTCGACGGGACCACAAGACCAACGGTTCTAGTCCGCAGGATGCTGTCCACTGCAGTCCCGCTTCTATACATGCTGCGAATTCAGTGCCCACCCCGACGCCTGCATCCAGTCAGTCGCGGTCCTGTCAAGAAAGGAACGCGGCGGCCTCGCCGGCGTCTTCCGAGATCACGAGCGGTCGACCGTCGTCGCCTCTGATGCGCTTCGTTGGATCATCAGGGGACCTCGACACCTACCTTCTCGCCCATCGTCACTACGACGAACAGAACACCTCTCTTTCCAGGCATACTCATATTGTCTACCAGCGCCTACAGAATCTGGAGAGCTCGCTGGCCGAGTCCAAACCCCCGCCGCTGCTGACCATGTGTCGGAACCCGTCGTTCCCCAGAGGGCACGAGATTACAGACACCAAGCTGGTCCAAGAGGCGCGACAAGAGGTCCAGCAGTTGCTGAACCCCGATACGGTGCAGCGGCTCTGCGCCCTCTTTTCCCGCTTTGTGCACCCGTACCTACCCATCATCGACCGGAGGACGCTGACTAAAGAAAGTTCCCGCCTTTTGGACTCGACCGCCCTGCTGGCTGCGATAGCTGCTACTGCAAGTCACTTTGTGGCTTACGACGATGTTCTGTGCCTCGAATCGTCTAACCCTCCGTCTCCAGGCCGGCTGTATCAGTTGAGCTGGCGACTGGTACTGGGGGAGCTCGCCTCCCCGCGGCTGTCAACGGTGCAGGTCTTGATCCTGCTCCTCCATCGGCACTTGCCTGACGAGCTCTCCTTTGAAGGATCGATGGACTCCAACATTCGAGGGCTCCTTGTCGCGTCAACGTACACTCTCGGCCTGAACCGGGAACCGGGTAGGTGGGACACGCTTTCGCCGCACCAGCGCAAGCTCCGGAGATGCCTTTGGTGGGTCGCATGGGTGACGGAGAAGTGGATGGCATTCAGCGATGGGATGCCCAGTCAGTATCACGATAGCGAATACAACGTATCTCCATTGGAGGAGTCTGACATAGCGGCCCTTGACGACCGCCCAGTTGGCCCCTCACCTTTCGTGTACTTGAACCAACTCACTTTTATCCTTGATGACGTGGTTCGATCATACTTTAGCCTCGCAGCCTCTGACCACACCTCGGCCTCCCTTTCTGTCTCCTTGGAACTGGCGAAAGGCCTTCGACTGCGCCTGAGGGCCTGGCTCGATAGCCTTCCATCTCGCTTGCAGCCTCATGATCGGCGGATTGTGGAACCTTTAGACGATAATGACGGTCCCCGGCTCAGCGGGAACTTCTCCCTGCACCTGGCGCACATGACAGCACAACTAGCTATATATCGGGCGCTGATCCGCCCTGTGTCACTAGTAGCGCTGCAGGGCCATGCATGGCACAATGCCCCGACTTCGCTCGACATCGACCTGGACGCCGCTGAAGCGGTCGTTGAAGGCGCCCTATCAAATACCAAGACGCTCCTCGCCTCTCTCACGAAGCTCACGACTGCTGAGTGGGATTCGTTCTGGCCCGGATGTAAGGGACCCTCCAAAATTACTCTCATCGATGCGATAAGATGATTGCAACAGCGTTTACTGACATGGTCATAGGGTCACGGCATAATTTTTCTTCCATTTCGACTTTGCTCCTACACCTCTACCTGCTCACCTCCCGCTTTCAAGCATGGCCTCTGAGCGCCCCTTCTTCTCCAAACAAGACCGGATCTTGCTTTCTCACCAGCCAACTCGAGAAGCTCCAAGCACTGATGCCGAAATGGCGGTGGCACCTGATCCTGGCCAGCCGCGGTGCCGGTGGTCGCAAAGGCTTGACTAACCTTGCCCTTTTGAGACTGGATGCCCTGATGAATGAATGGAAGGAAATCTCCCATGCCAGCCTCGTAGAGTAGATGGTGAATTGCCTCTAGATTAAATTCTTAATCTTCTCGTCCTCGCGCAACTCTCGAAAGGCCACTGGCCGCGGCAGCTCGAATGCAGTCGGACAGGCCCCGTACATGATCCCTCCAGCCCTAAACACTGGCCGCAGCTTGGTGACATCGGCCGTGGCTCGATCCTCTCCAATCGCGTCGTTCCAAATATGGAAGCGGATGACTTCAACAATCACCATGGTGGATGTTCGCACGGAGCGATCCGTCTTGCTGTAGAAGTCCTGCACCGAATGCAGCTTACACTCGACCGAGTACGGGGATTCCGCGACGTGGGCAGGCTTGACCAGGTCGCTGGGCTTTGGGGTCAGCCCTGACAGGGGCCATTCCGAGATATGCCGCGGCGAATTGACGGAAGCAAAGTTGGCGGCTTCTACAATGGACTCGGTCGTCATCGAAATGCACATTTCCTTCGTCGCCAGCAGGTTGGTCAGGGTATCGTTGGCCGTTCTGCTGGTGAAGGAGATGGAGTACATGGGAGGCTATACCACGATCAGCCTAGCACTCAACAACACAGTCGAGCAACCCTACATCGACAGCCGCACACTGCCAGAATGAAAACGGCGCCAGATTCGCCGTCTTGCCATCAGCCGACACGGTACTGGCCAAGGCGATCGGGCGCGGCACTGTAGCCGAAACCAAGAGCTTGTAGTTGAGCCATGGCCCGCGGCCCTCTTCGTAGGGGTCAATCGTTACGAACTCGTGCTTCTTCCATTCCTCGTTCGATGCACCGCTACCGGCCTGCCAGTCCGGATTTGGTGTCTTGGTGAAGGTCATCTGGGATCCATGGTCGAAGGGAGGGCGTGCCCTCTCGACCGCCCCGAAGTCGCCGTGGGGGTTGCGCTGGATGGCAGCTTCGTGACTCGGCGCCTCGACCTGTTCTTCTGACATTGTACCAGTGTTTTGAAGTAGAATGATTCAACAGCTGTTATCCGCACATAGATATATAATACTATCAATTGACGTCAACGCAATCGTGATGAAACGGCCACCGGCAGTTGGCCGATCAGCTAGGCCGAGTGGAGGTGGGCCGACCTCGGCTGTTGATAAGATAACGTACTCCACGGCCGAGCGGCCACTACGGTCGAGCGGCCACTTTTCTCCGCAACCACCAAAATATCTGATATTGTCTTCTTCAACGCGTTTTATCTTCATCAATTCTTTATAAAATGCCTTTAAACAAAGAATCCCGTATGCAGATGGCGATATCTGCATATAAGAAAAAGAAAATAAAGTCAAAACAGAAAGCTGCAGAAGTATTTGGGGTATCTCGGACTACCCTTCGCGCTCGCCTAGACGGAAGAAAGTCACGCTCAGAAACACGCGCCAATGGCCATAAATTAACGAAAAT
>NW_027396181.1:0-39585 GCF_047715535.1 Aspergillus foveolatus | reverse complement strand
CTTCTGGACTTCTGAACTTCGGGTGCTCTAAACGAGCCTTCTGGACTTCTGTACTTCGGAACTTCGGGTTATACGTCCTTAAACGGAAGCTTGTGATAATGTCACGGGCGTAGGTAGTATTGTTTTCAACTAGCTGTCCTGTATAAACGAGTATCACAAGCTTAGAGAAACAAATAAAAGACAGAAACATGAACCCTCTCTCCTCCCTTTTATCAACTTTTCTGGACATACGTCAACACTTTAGACTTTTCCGTACCTTGGTTCAGACAAATGTAACCTTGTTTAGACCTTTGGTTGAGGGCATTGCCGATAACCAAGACCCAGGCCATAGCCTGTGACAATAACATTCTCAGTAACGAAGTCGATTGAGTCGAGCCGTGGGCCACAGCTGGCCCGACAACAGCGAAGTCGCAGGCCGGAGGCCTCGACTGTCGCTTGCCTGTCCGTCCTAACCGGACGGGGTTCTTGTCACTTTTATATCTACTGTAGCGGGGCCAGGAGAGATAACAGCTGCATCCCACTGAGGTTGGTAGCTTCAGCTACCGGCCTCGCTGGCCGCGAGTTGGAGCTATCTCGACATCGCCGGCGGCGATCTGTAGCCGATATCACAATAGGATATCAAATATATCAGGGAAATAGTAAATAAATATTATAAGTATTATCCTTGAAGATATCTAGTAGTTTTATTAACCTTACTCTTTCTTATTTACTTATAAAACAGACAAGGTTGCGTAAAATACTCTATTGATTTGGTAAAGGGCTGTTATAAAATACAATATAACTTTCTAAAAAGAGCTTAAAGATTTATATAGGAGGATAAGGGTTGCCTTCCTTGAAGTACAGATCTCCAGGCTGGTTTCTTAATAGCATCCATCTATTTTACTATAGTAATTAATATCTCTATCCTTAACTGTAGGGCAGACAAGACTCTTATATTCTCTAGTTATTAATAGTATACTAGTACCTCTTATCAGTAGCCAGGGCCCTTTTCCTGTGACTAATAATATTTTCTTTACTTAGCAGTCTCTATTAATATTTATTTGTAAATCTATATACTTCTACAAACTTCTAAAGCAGTTCAAGCTTCTTACATGTCAAATCTTCTTTGCACAGGGCCATCACGTCATGTGAGTAATAGGATAAGGAAAATATAGACAAGATAAAGAAAAGGATCTATAATATAGTTTAAAAGTATCAGATAAAAATTAAAAAGCCCTTGCTATTTATGTTAAGCCTGGAGAGATCATAGTAGTGGCCTAAATTTTAGTTCTCACCATTCTCGCTCCCACTCTGTCAAGTGTGTGATATTCTCACCTTGTTATCACCCATCTCACCTGCACTCACCCTAGGCTTAGTGTCTCTCACCCCTAAAAGCAGCAACACACTCAGGGCTCGTTGCTCGTTCATCCGCGTTGAACGTGTGGCTTCAACGCGGACAGAAGTCGGGTGGGTGCTGCCCGGGTGAGCTTAGGGTGAGGCCGCTTTACAGTCGCGCGACCTGGGTGAGATTAGGGTGAGCGCAGAATAGACAGGGTGAGATTCTCACCTTCAGATCACCTGCCTCACATTCCTCGGGAGACCTACTTGTCTCCTCTAGCCGTAAACTTCGGTACCCGCTCACTTACGTTAAGCGATCACAGATTGGCTACCTAAGCCGTCGCTTTAAACATCGGCGCCTAACATAGCCACAAAGATTGTTGCTGCCTAGATAGAGGTTGCTACAGTACAAACTGAAGGGGTTGTGGCTGATTTCTCCACACCTTGACAAGCTTGACTTGTAGTTATAGTATCCTGAAGCGCACAAGAGACGCAGCTATCTGATCCTCGTAAAGCTGACATTTTGCTAAAATTGTTCTCTCTAGAGAATCTAACATTCTTAGTGGATTCTCCTGCGGCTTGGTGACCTTGGACCTGACTGCATGTGCATAACCAAATTTGACGCTAGCAACCACCTCAATAGCCCACATCGGGGTATACTGCCATCCGGTACTGCCTGCCCCGGCCACTCTGGGATTGCTGAGAATGAGCTAGCAGACAGGCTTGCCAAGCTAGGAGCAACTATACATGACCCAAATATTCCCCATCTCCAGTGGGCCTCGCCATAGCCCTGGGCGCACCCTCCCTGCCCGCCGGGCTGCTATGGGCGGCACTTGTTACAGGCTATGGCCTGGGTCTTGGTTATCGGCCATGCCCCCAACCAGTAGAACATTCTAGGAGGTGGACAAAACCTGATGGGAGTTTAGGAGCATGTATATAGAGGGAGAGAAAGGCCTATCCCCATACTTTCTCTCCAAGCTTGTGATACTGTGAATACAGGAAAGCCAGTTGAAAACAATACCGCCTACGCCGTTACAATAGAAGACATCTATGTAACGGGCGTAGGTAGTTTCTCACCAGATGGCCGGTTTCTGGCGTCCGGCTCGGCCGATAATACCATGAAGCTTTGGGATCCCGCCACTGGCGCCCTCAAGTATACGCTGGAGGGCCATTCAGACTGCGTTGGGTCAGTGGCCTTCTCACCAGATGGCCGGCTTCTGGCGTCCGGCTCGCTCTATCATACCATCAAGCTCTGGGATCCCGCCACTGGCACCCTCAAGCATACGCTGGAGGGTTGTTTTGTGTTGGTTGGGTCAGTGGCCTTTCCACCAGGTGGCCGGCTTCTGACTAAATTTGGATCATTCAATATCTAAGCCTGGGACGAGAACTTCTCATCAAATTCCTTTGAAACAGAGACTGAGTTATCTCTGCAGGCAAACGATGGGTTGCTGTTAGTGGTCAAAAAGAGTTATGGCTCCCTTCCGACTGCGAGGCCATCTCCTCAGCAGTCAAAGATGGCATTATAGCAATTGGAAGCATATCTGGCAGAGTTTATATAATTCAATTTTCTAAATAGCAAATTGGCAACTTGGATTGAATCTGATCATGAGCCAACTCTCTTATAATTTTAAATCTCTTATAAAAGGAGGGCCTGGGAGAACCAAGCACTATATAGTTATCTGCGCTGCCAGCGGAATTTTCGTGTTGTTTCTGCTCCTTCGTTCATATGGCTGCGTGGTGGCAACAGTTGGATAAAGTCCGCCCTAGCCAAATGCCTAGACACTGCCTAGCACGGCGCATGGCTGCCTGAGCAATCCAGGCAGGTCTGCTAGCAACCTGCCACTTTGGTGTGCTCTCTGGTCACTCCGCAATCGACCTGGCTTAAATCCATTTTCATAAAGTAAAGAAGGCTCTGGACAAAGTATGATTGTAGAGGACGTAGGTACAGTACTTTGCACAACCGCCCTGCCCACCCAGAAAGCGTCTAGTTTATTGTCGACTAGAAAATATGACTGTCTAAGACTAATTTGGAAGTCATGACGCCTTTTTGGCTTAGCGGTATATTTTCCCGATAACTTAGTTATCATATTTACGCAGGCTAACTCAATCGCCATATTAATTATTTTAAAGTTCATTCCCCCCGACACTGTCCCCTGTGGGAACCCAATATACCAATCCCTGGCCCTCTTGAGTTTAATGTTCAGCCCATTCTTAGGTTTGGCTGTGATGACTATCGCCGGAATAATCTTTTCCTCCGGATCAGCCATCCTCCATTCAAAAGCATCCAGAAAAACAGCTAATAAAGCTCTTAGCTCTGCACGGGCGAACCCCTGACCAATACGACTCCTTGGCTCGTGGAGGAATGTCAAGAAGGCATACTTTGTTGATACGCCACCGGTCTGATTAGGGTTCCCAGTGTTTTAGTCTATCCATCGTTCTGGCTTGAATTCACGAGCATCTGGGCTTCGGAGTTCAGAGCTGTTATTAACAGCCCAGGGTGCTACAGTGATTATTGTGCCGGCAACAATAGGTTGCCCAATTAAGGTAATATTGCGGCTGCTCTGCCGCATTGTCATGGGAACCGGTGGGAACATGCGGAAAGTCTCATTGCAGACACAGTTAAAAAGCAGAAGTGATTCGAGAATTCCCCTATGTCGGGTTCAGAATCCGAGCCACGGGGAGTAGAGACAGCTGGTAGTGCCGTGTGTACTTCGGCACGAAGACGTGACTGAACATCCGGATAAAGAGTGAGAAGGAAAACTATCCATGTGAATGTGGAGGATGTGGTTTCATGTCTGAAAACAATGTTAGTCAAATGCTACTTCTTCTGCTCTAACAGACGCCTTGGACCAGACCAAAAGCTTAGACGTACTCAGCCGCGATAAGAGTCAGTAATTGATCGACGAGCTTGTGGTCGGCAAAACATCAGCATTAATGAGAGATGATAATGTATCAACTGGTTGATAACCTGGCAATTAAAGCTCGTGCCTCCTTCCACAAATAAATCGGTGACAAAGATCGCGTATTCCGCTGACTGCATTGAATATGCGGGACGATGCGGATGGGGCCAACAAGGCTGTCAGACGCACACCAACAAGTCCTAGTAGCGCAGCGACTGTTCGTATTCCGACAGTAGGGGTAAATATGTCATCATAGAGTAAGGAGGCAATTTGTTCTTCAGAATGTTCCAATGTGTTGAGGTCCCGGCCTAAGCCTGCAATGCCTATGATGTCCAGAGTAGCCTTTGGAGCCCACCTATCGATATCAGTAAAACCAGTAGATGTCAATGAATGCTGATCACCGAACGTATCCTGTTCGATAACCTTCGTCATCTTCACAGCTTTCTCCCAGAAAAGGGGATACAGATTCTTGATCTTTCGGAAGGTAAAACTTCGCATGGCATGTTTCCGCTGATGCTTATGGTGTGCGCCCTCGGCAACGACGAGACCATCACCGATTCCAAATCGCAGGAAGTTGCGGCTCATCTCTGGTTTGGGAAACCATACGAATTTTGTACCAAGGCCTCCGAAATTGCCTTTGGGCTCGTAAGCAGCAGCTGGTTGGAGTTGAAGAGCCCCTTGAGACGAATAAGGCCACTATTAGGTGTTTCCAAATATATCCTCAACGCCTCGTCTCCACGGGCATCTCTAAGGAGTGTGATAAAGTAACCAAATATGGGATAGGCGCCCTTGATGTACTTTGTGAGCCATTGCGGTAGAATTATTTCCGATGGCTGCAGAGATCCCCGACGCTTGCATTGATTACCGGACTTGTGGAGGCAGTGATCGAAATCGATGGTCTTTTCGTGCAACCGAAGGCCTATCTACGTAGCTACATGCTCAGCGTCCATGCTCATGAGAGTCTTCCTGGTGACATTTGGCAGTAAGAACGCCAGCTACCATCCCCAAAACCCTCACTCACTTCTACAGGCATTCGACAATTTCTCTGCAGCATTGGGCTACATGTTTGAAACACTGATTGGAGAGAATGGTTCTGAAGGTGACGTCTCTGAGAGGATTCGGACTTTTCTGATCTCGCAGAGAGACTGTATGTGTAGGTCTTGGTGTCTGGCAATAGTTTACTGATCATTGTGCAGATATGGTTCCATTGGAGCCTGCAGTGCTGGATCGAGACAATCTCTTCATTTCGCTTGCTGACCCAATGGATCTGTTCCGCTCTCCCTGTCAACCGGAGCATCCACTGCTGAAGGTTGATGCTGTCAAGGAATGGCTTGAATCCCCTAGAGATCGGGTATTGTATGTTCATGGTACCCGTGATATGCACGAGGTTGCCGAGCAGCTCTTCTATTCTATTCAGCAGCTAGCGGGAGGCTACGGAAGGGGCCTTCATCTGACCCTCTTCTATTTATTCGGTGGCTGGGATATTCAGCGAAACACCTTGACAGCGATGTTGTCAGCGCTGTGGGCTCAGCTCGCTTGCCATGAACACTTCCATCTCAAAGATTTGACTGAGATCGTCATGTTACAGATCAGGGAAGAGTGTTCCGTTGGTTCCGTAGGGCCCAGTGTTCGTCATCCATCGAAAACATCTCCCTAGTGGTCAGCGGGGTAGACGAATGCTCCAGTGCCTCGTATAGAAGTTTACTTAAAATGCTATCCAGAGTCGCCTTTGGCTGTGATTTTGTATCCTGGATCGCCGTGACTAGCTCAAAAGCACTCGATTTCGCAGACGGACCCTCCACCTGGCGATGTGTCGACCTCGATGCAGAGGTTATACCACCGTTCTTTGAAGATTCTATCCACAAGGAGCTTGCAAGAATTTGGCCAGTCGATAAGGTGCGACAGGTGATCGACTATATTGCCGGAGGAGATCCTGTGAGCCGTCACATATTCTCTGAACAGCTTCGAATGAATAGCAAGTGGTCGCAGAATCCCAGCACCTTAAGGTCATTCTTTGCAGATGCACAACAGACCAACTATTCTCTGGAATTCATCGTCAGTCATCTGCTCTCATCGGATGAGGACCAGTCTACAATTCAGTCGATACTTGCCTGGGCCATTTACGGCGCGAGGCCGCTTACAATTGGGGAAATGACGGAGGCAGTATCCAGGGGATGTGGATTGCAATCGAACATCGTTACTTGCGGATATATTTTCTCGCTGCTGACATCCGTGTTTGCTGGCATACTAGAGATTCAGTATAACGAGATTCGAATTCCCAACCGCAGGCTCATGTTAATGTTTACCGCGGACACTGTTCCTTCAGAGACAAAGAGAATCTGGCATAATTTACGCGAGTCTGCTGATTTTATTATTGCCAAAGCCTGTTTGGACTACCTCTGCCTGCCAAATATCCAGAAGGAGATGGGGGAACAGTTCGGCACATGGTGCTCAGGATTGATTGCACTTCCTCACCACCACGAGCGGAACAGCCTATGCTTATATGCTGTTGAAATGTGGCCAGCACACTTCGCCAAGCTATCCAATGCGTCTCACCTGCTCCACAATCTTTTGAAATCGGACCTTGGTCGACTCTGGGCTGGCGCCTTCTGGTCGATCTCGAACCCGGCGACAAGACCACCCCCACCACACAGAGTCTTTATTTCCAATATTTGTAGGGCTCGGCTGGGATTATATTGAGCCATCCAGTCTAGAGGATGTTGGTCACGCTGTCGTTGAGGCTGCCCGACGCGGCCTATCCACCGTCATGGCTTTGCTCGAACGTCCAGATTACCCAGGTTCCACGCCTAATCTATTGAATGCAATCCAGGTGGCTGCGTCCGGATGCCACGAGACCATCACTCTGCAGCTACTCGACCGCTGTGATTTTGGGGATTCGGAGTGGTCACCGGCTCTCATATATCGAGCAGCCTGGCTAAATATGCCCAGACTAGTAGAAAGACTCCTGCAGATGGGATGTCCGCCCGAGCTGGGTGGTCCATTTCAAGAGGAGCACAAGATAGTACCACTGAGAACGGCGGCGACGGCAGACAGCCTAGATGCCATGCTTGTTCTGATGGACCATGGGGCAAACATCGACTATCGTGGAATAGATGACAAGGGAGTTCTCCATTATTGCGCGATGGGTTCTTGTGAAACGACTGCCTGAGCATTGGTGGCCCGGCGGCCTGTTCTTCTAGAGACGCAAGACGAGGATGGACATACACCGGTTTTGTGCGCTGTATGTTGGGGAATGTATCCGATATTGTAATGTCTGCTAGAACTGGGAGCCGAACCAGCGATGAAGCTCAGTGCCGACAGGCGGGACTTGCTACTTTTGGTCGCATCACGAATGGGAGAGCTGGAATGTGTGCGAATTTTGCTGCAGCATCATGTCCATCCCGATACTACCAGGGAAGAGACCAAAGCAACACCGCTAACAATTGCTGCCATGAATGGGCATGTGGAAGTCTGCCGACTTCTGCTTGATCATGGCGCAGATCCCAATCACCCATCCATCAGTCCACCTATTCTCAGCAAAAATTTTCAGGGAAACGCCCACAAAGTGACCCCCGATATCCTCACGCTTTTAATAGACTAAGGGGCTATAGTGAATGCGGAGGAGGCAGATGGGGAAACAGCCCTATTCTATGCTGTGCGATCAGGCCAACTATCTCTAGTCCAGTGTCTTCTAGAACACGGTGCTGAGATGAATCTCTGGGCAATGCTTGGTGCCCTTTGTTTTATTCCGTGGTTGCAGGGCGCGGCATATGCAAATGGCTCATTGAAAATGGCGCCAACGTTGAAACTCCAGGTGAGAAAGGAACGACAGCATTGCTGCTAGCGGCAATCAATGGACATGTAGATATTGTGAGACTTTTACTGCAGTGCAATGTTGTGTTGGACATTGTGGATCAGGAATGGGGCTTTACGCCATTGCTTGAGGCGGCCAACAATGGCAACTCGGAGATCACCCGAATGCTCATGGAAGTCAGGGCGAATGCTAAACATCAGTCGACTCAAGGTTTTGGGCCTGTGCACGTAGCGGTCGAAAATGACTGCCTGCGCATCTTGCTGGAATATCCTAAAAGGATTGATTTCAATCAGAAACTCTCCTCTGGATTGACTCCATTAATCTACGCCCTGCAGAAGCTGGTTGCGCCAATTGAGAATATCAAGTTATTGATTAATGCAGGGGCCGACTTAAATTTACGGACTCCGTACGGTGATACTGCTCTGAGTATGGCAGTTTTGAGCCAGTATTTGCCGGCGATATCAGCTCTCCTCGAGGACAAGGGCCTCAATATGAATCTGGGCTCAAACTTCTATGGACCTGCATCACATACTGCTTGCTGAATATTATTATTGGGAATTGTGGACCTGCTTGTCCAACACAATGCTGACGTAAACTACGCGTTTTCAGGCTATCAGGGAACCCCGTTGCAATCTACATGTCTTGTCTCGAAGACGAAGACTGCGACAAGGCCATTGAGATCCTTCGGTATCTCCTGGACCACGGTGCTGATATCAACCAAGTTGGTGGGCCGAGAGGCACTGTGTTTAATGTGGCCGCAATGTGTTGCCGCCCAAGCGTGACCACCTTCCTCATCGACAAAGGCGCAGACGTGCAGCAACCTGATGAGAAAGGATCTTGCCCAGTTCACCATGCCGCCTTACATGGCATTGACAGTTTAGTCACCGTCCTCGAGGCCGGCGGTCCTCCGTCCGTATCTGATTAGAACGGGCACACTCTGCTGCATTGGGCGGCCCAGAACGGACGTGCAAGGGCGGTTGAGCATCTCCTAAATATACTGGAGCCAGAAAGCGTGGACACTCCTGACAGCGATGGCTGGACGGCCCTGTGCTGGGCAGCCCGAGGTCGAGACGAGTCTGAAAGATCCAGTCTGGCGGGCCAACCGTACAACCAAGTAGGCGTCATCCAACTACTCTTGCGATCAGGCGCAAGCCTGTCGGTTGAAGACAAAATAGGGGAGGAGGTTTGGTCGCCACTGCAGATTGCATGCTATAACAGAGCGACGGTGGGCGTGATCAGAGCCCTGAAGCCGTCTTCTGAGCAATCACTGCTGAAAGGCGACATTAAGTTCGGGGGCTCAGGTCCTGGTATGTGTGACGCATGTTACTGGGTAAGTTCTAGGAATCGCAGCCCTGGTGTACACTCCCCCACATTGGTGAGACTCACATCCATGCAGAATACGTGCGACAACATTTTTGCCTGTTCTGAGTGCCAGATCTACGAGCTGTGTCCCAAGTGCTCGTCAGACGAGACTTCCTACACCCTGGCTATGAATTCACCGAACGCCATGAATCTGCGCCGCCTGAGTCGGAGACAAAGGCCATTCTTCAAGAACTAGGTATTGCTACCGACGAGTCTGATTCTGACTCGTCGTCTAGCCCAGAGGATACAACGCGTCGGGCCCGCCGATCTAGAGGCAGGCGCTTATTCCGGTCTGCGACCTTTGATTTAGATTCGTCTGATGCCGATTAAATCTGCATTACATGTTTGTGGCGGCAGTCACTGGTGTCAGTCAACTTCAATTGTGTAGATCTCCGTGTGGACACCACTACTACGAAGCCAGGAATAGATATCTCCTTGTACTCCATGAATAAAAGATTCCAAGTTCTCCCTCGAGATTCTTCTTATGTGTGAATCATGGATGAAACTAACGATCTGCCATTTCCATGGTCATGCGGAGGATCTCGCTCAAGCCAACCCAAGGGTGACTACATTTAAAATGGTGCCGAAGCGCAGTAATATTAGCAATAACACCCTATACTTCCTATTTGCCCCAGCATGCAGGTCAGCAGGCTTTGTAACTTTGAAATATCAATATCACTCCGGTCTCATTCTATCATGCCATCATGGAGGTTTGAGTACTGCAGGGACGCCTTAACTTACGAGGTCGATGAGCTATATTTCCCGGGCTTGATGACTTCAAGGATGCACGCAAGGATGAACCATCCATCAAACTTGAAGGCCCCATCAAAACCACCAAAAATGTCTAGGATTGATACGACCACCAGGCAGCCAAAACAGCGACAAGGCCCAAGATGACCGGAATCAAGACCCCCCGCAACGACTTCACCAGCCGGAACCAGAAAATGATGACATGGTACTGCGCAATCCAATCCCCCTCATTCACACGCGGAAAAGGCATCTCAGGCTGTTCCTTGTTCAGAAACTTACACAGAGGCTCCCAGCCCTCCTGCACGCGAAACTCTAGGACCGGACGCCCGCGCGCCTTAGCCGCCTCTCGGACATTGGCGTAGTGGGCCTCGAATCCAGCCACCAAGCGGTTGCGGTCTTCCCAGTGGTCGTTTGTCCAGACTTGAACAAATGAGCGGAGGAGCTTGAGGTAGGGCCGTGCCCAGATCTGCAAGTGAGATCTGTCAGACTGAGGGGACAGGGTTGGTAAGTGATATCGCTTACGGTGTCTACTGTTTCCAGTAATTTCCAGCGTTTCATTTTAAGAATGGTATAGAACGACCGCTCCATTGATGACAGCCATGTATTGACGTCGCGGGTTGTCAGCACGATCTGCGCATCCGGGTAAGCGTCCAATAATTCCTCGACGAAGAGGATGCAGGGCGCATCGGTGATTGCCTAGAGCCAAACAAATGCAGCCTCACGTCAGCGTATCAGGACTTGGAGGGGAGAAAAAGGAAAACGAGGATCGATTGGCTGGTTGAGAGTTGTCATACATCATATCGCCACAGCATTTGGTCAAAGTCACGGCCTTGATACACGCGACCCTTGTCGTAGAATTTTGCGTCGATTGCCCGATTCCAATGCGCTAGCGAATCGTTCTTGAGATCCATGGAGCATTCAGCGCAGTGGTAAGGTGTGTAGCCTAGTTCCTTGAGAGCGACGTAGAGGGCTGGGAATCGGATTAGATTTCCTGCTGTCCGATGGGACTTCCCACAGGATCACATACACATGGTTCCAGTGCGGGACATCCCCAGTGCGAGGACTCTCATGTCCTTTTTGCGGTTGCTGGGGGGTTCCATCCGTGGGTAAAGCACAGTGGGAAAGGGGGGTCGGGCGACCATGGTGACGAGCGATGCGAGAGCGACGCGAATGTTGATGATTCCAGAGACTGGTATTGATTTAAATCCTTCTTTGAAGCAAGCACAGGCAGCTGATGAACTTCTGGCATCACAACCGCGCACCTTGGTAGCGCTTACCAGTCATGTGCGAAAGTCTCCATACAAAATCGCGTTAACGCGTCATGCGCAAACAACATCAACATCTTCAAATAAAAATGTCAACGCCACGCAGGCCCCTGGCACCTGTTAATACAGGTAGACCACGCAGAAGTGAGCTGATCCCAAATACTAGGGGTTATATTTATGGCATGAACTTAGCAGGTTGGTCTATATTAAAGATATCTACCCAGCCTGGAATTGCGCGTTCTACAGTTTAGTATACACTGGAATAAAATCCCACATGATATAACAACAAATCAAAATCTCAAGCTGGCAGGCCCTGCAAAATAAGCGGCAGAAGCAAGGCTTTGATTCTATATCTAATCAAAGCCAATCCATTTATTACATATGGAGATATCTGCCTCCAAACGCAACTTATCATCCACAATAGTTGTAAGAGCACAGGTCCGGGCAAGCATACTCCCCACTGAACCAAAAAGGTCACTATGATCAGACCCCATGGTCTGATCTGCCCGGATCGCACCTATATAGCTAGCTTTCCCGTGACAATAGTACGATACTTTGAATGCTTAAAGAGCAGGATACAGGCACTAGAGAGCCAAAAAAGGGCTCAGTTACTTAGCCAATATGTAGAATACACCTTAAATGGGCTCTTAAGCACCAGAACCGGGGTATGGCTTGCTGGTACATAATTATATCTAGTAATAAGTATAGCATTAAGATGGCAAGGGGAGGAGAAAATATTAGTACTTCTGCCTTAACTACCAGGGTAAAAAATAGAAAAAGAAGAATATTAGCCTGTACAAAAAAGGCAAAGAAATCTCTGTAATAATTTAGGAAGCAACTTGGGGTAGTTCTTGTTCTAATATTACCTTTCTAGAGCAAGATCTGATTTTAAAATGCAGATCTGACCTTAAAATGCATTAGCTACTCCGGATGCTTATATCTTGCTATTCGAAAAGAGGCGCTGCCTACAAATTAGGAGCCAGGTCTTATATTCATGCGAGATAATGCTCCTATACATGCATCTTGTTTGGTTAAGAATTAGGCAATAACACAATTCTAGTACTTAAGTGGCCACCATACTTGCCTGATCTTAGCCCTATAGAACATGCCTAGGCTAGGCTCAAAGAAGATTTTAAGAGAGCATCGCGCGCCTCGACCCGCCAAGAACTGGGTTGGACCTTCGAATAAGCCATTGGCTTTGGATGTTTTCAACGGACCCAAAGACCGGCGGGGCAACCCGCTGGTTTGCCAAGAGGTTAGGTAGATCACTGTATTTAGATTACATATATACACTAAGTATACTAACCGTTCTTTAATACAATATTTACAGAGTTATGTAGATCACTGCTTTCCTTGGCATGAATCTGCATATTTGGGTTACTTGAGTTTTCGGGGTTGATTTAGATTATTTGTTTAACCCATGGGCGGTTTATCGCTTGAACAACCCACCCCAAAACCCGCGCAGGCGGATTGGTTGAGCCCTAAAACCCGCCCCGACCCGTGGTTTAATAAGTTTAAGCTATAATCTTGCTAGTGGTTGGTATACAAAATATTAGGCTATATAACTGATATCATCAGAATAATAAGCCCTGAAAGTATTTTTAATGATTTTACTAGTTAGTTGCTATGAAATTTGTTCATTAGAGAGCATGATGCACATAACACGAGGCTATGGGGCCTGGAATCATGGAATCTAAGTCTTACTGCCCCTGTCCTCTGTTCGCTGACGCGAGAACACGCTGACAAAAGAGAAAAGATGAAAGAGAAAAAAGCAAATCAGCCATTTCATTGATCACTGTCTCCTTCCCCACCTTCTCAAGGTCACACAAATTTGAATACATACTGTGTAGAAGCCTGGGGATCCCAGCTTCCCAAGCCCTTCCAGTTCCAGGCACCTACCGCTGCTCGCTCACTCGGCTTGGTCCGGCCTTAGCCTTGTGCTCCGATCTTCCTTCAACAGAGCTGTATGATGCATACGGCGGCCATGGGCTATGGGGTTCCCGCAGCTCGTAACCTCCCGACTCCCGCGATGACAGGCTCCACTTGGAAGAGATATTCTTGACCAAGTTTGCTAAGCTGTCTGTGAAGGAGCCATCCGGGAGTAGTGGGCGGTATGTCAACATATTGGCGCAAAGAATGGCCAACCATAACTGAATGACCAACCACTCGCTGCTTGTGTAGAGCGTCGCTGTGAACACTATGAGTCAGGTAACCTGCAGTCAAGAAGGGTAGGAAGTCCTGTACAAGGAGTGGCACTGGGAGTGGAGACGATGATAATCCGGACTAAACTGATGACCGCCACCCTGGCAAGGTGATTGTCAGCCGGTCGATGTACCTGGTCCTGCTGCAGCGGGGACGATTTCACTCACATTGCGCCCAGGAGGAAGATGAGACACAGCGACACCTTTTGTTTGCGGCCCAGGTGCAGCCGTTGGACCGGGTATATGGGCATAAGCCCGATGATAAGATCTTGCAAACAGTTGATAGGCTCAATGCATTGGAAAAAGAGGACGAAGTCGATGTGACGGCCCTGGACTGATGGATCCCAAAGGGCCTTGGGGGGCAGACACCTCATCGACGTTGCCAGCAAACATGCAACCATCCAAGCGACAACGGTGGAGCCGACGATCAAAACCCATCGTCGAAATTGTGGTGTAACAAAGATCTGGTGGTAAAGACAAAGAATGCTGATCTTGGCGAATGAAATCGCGGGAATGGAAAGAATCGGCATGAGGTATGAAGCCTTCTCCAGCTGTCAGCCTGAACTTGCAAGACACGGATCTGCCAGAGCTTCACGAGCCTTTGCCGCCGTTTGAGCATGGGCTGGGGTCATCTCTTGGATCTCAACTCCCAACCCCCCTTGGCTGACCACTATATATCCCAGTCAGCAATCACAATCACCCCCTGCAGAGGGCAGGCTCACCCCAGAGAGTGGGAACGCAAAACCCCGCGTAAAAGATCAGAGCAACAAAGGCCATCCAGTCATCTGCACCAGGAGTGATCCGCTTCCTCAGTCGGATAGCGAATCGAAGAATGATAGAAAGTAGGGCAATGAGCAGACCAGAGGTGGTCACTCCTAGTCCCCGACGGTCGATTTCGCCCATGATTGATCTGGCGAGAATGATATGTCGCAATCAGGGTGGTTGTGCTGCGACTGAAGTGGGAATGAGGGCTCACTTGTCATTATATGCATTCCACGATTTGCTAATGGGCCGAACCATGCGCCTAAATTGAAATCGTTCGATTTTGAGAATGCACGAAGCCAGTAAGCACCGGGATGGGTAGCATAAGCAACAATAGATGACAGCAGACTAGGCGGGGGTGTGCTGGGTGCAGCCTGTTGCGCATCTGTTCTGCGGTATACCTAGCAAGCATTCCGGATTAATGATATCTTTCAGCGACACCTTCTCAAGACCGACTCGAGCAGCGGACTCCCAGTCCTACGATTAAGAATAATACATGATACGATGGACAAACCATGGGCTCAAAAGCCGGGGCTTGAACGAAGCCAGGACTCTACAAATGAACTGAACGACACCAATCATGATATCCTAGAGCCGATCGCTGTCATAGGGATGGCCGTCAAATTCCCACAAGATGCTGCAGCTATTGAAGGCTTCTGGCAGATGCTGGTCAAGGGCGAGTCGGCGAGGACGGAGATTCCTGGAAGTAGGATGAATATTGATGCCTATTATAATCCAGACGGTGACCACAGAGGCACGGTAAGCTGATACTTGCAACTGATACCCTCGGGACTAACTGTGGCCTTAGATGAACATCAAATATGGTCACTTCATCCAAGAAGACCTGGCATACTTCGACGCAGGTTTCTTCTCGATGAGCCCTATGGAAGCCGCGTCATTGGATCCCCAGCAGCGCTGGTTACTCGAGACGTCTTATCAAGCGCTGGAAAATGGTACTGTTGTCTTCCGTTGAGGAATTATGCTCCCCACTATCCTTGTGGCACTAACATTCTTGTGTCGTGGACTCTACAGCTGGAATCTCACTAGAGCAGGCGTCTGGGTCTAACACTTCAGTCCATGTTGGAGAGTTTCAACATGATCATGAGGCGCTTGTAAGGAGGGACCATGAGCCCCAGGGTCGTTTCAAAGCTACCGGGATCTTGCGATCGCTTCTCGCAAACCGTCTGAGTTGGTTCTATAACTTCACTGGCCCAAGCATGACAATAGACACTGCGTGCTCGAGCGGTTTATACGCCCTACATCTGTCTTGTCAGGCTTTACGTGCTCGAGAGTGTACCATGGTGAGCTGGTATCCGGTACCTTTCCCGAGAGAACGAGAACCGTAACATTCCTTAGGGAATCGTCGCCGGAACCAACTTGATGTACGACCCACAGTCCATGCTAGAAATGGCATCTCAGGGCTTCTTGTCACCGGATGGCATCTGCTATACCTTCGATCATCGAGCTAACGGCTATTCGCGGGGGGAAGGGATTGCGGCTCTCGTTCTGAAGCCCATGAGCCTTGCTCTTGAGCATGGGGACGTCGTTCGCGCAATAATTCGATCCACGGCTGTCAACCAAGATGGCCGCACGTCTGCCGGAATCTCGCAGCCCAATTCCAGGGCGCAGGCGGAGCTTATCCGGCGAACTTACCGTATTGCCAACCTGGAAATGGCCCAGACGCTGTACTTCGAAGCACACGGAACAGGTAACTATTCCTGCACTCGATGCAACAAACTTATCATTCCTCTGTCTCTGTCTGTCCTAACTGCTCTTGTATAATACTCAGGTACTGCCCTCGGCGACGTAACGGAGACGAAAGGGATAGCCGATGCGTTCCGTGGAAGCGAAAGAACAGCGCCCCTCACCGTAGGGGCAGTGAAAACCAACATCGGCCACCTCGAGGCAACATCTGCTCTTGCCGGAGTCGTCAAAACCATTTTGGCTCTTGAGCGTGGGCTTATTCCCCCAAATGTTCATTTTGAGAAGCTGAATCCCAAAATTCAATCCGAGGAATGGGGTCTACATGTGAGTATCTGCTTTTCGCACTATCGGTGCATAGGTCTTGAGACTGATCGCATGGGCACTGTTAAGTTTCCTACGTCTACAACTTCATGGCCGGATTGTCATCTGCGGCGTGCATCCGTTAATTCCTTCGGAATCGGCGGCTCCAACGGCCATGCTGTGCTTGATGATGCATATCACTATATGAAGGATAGAGGACTTCTGGGAAGGCATGCAACTCGGCTTCAAACTGCCTCCAACCAAGCATTAAGCACGCCGACTTCCTCCCTTCCGCCTAGAACACCACGCCAAAAACCCTTGCTGTTCGTCTGGTCCGCCGCTGACCGAGACGGGATATCTAGGATAGCACAGATTTACCAGGAGCACCTGGAAAACCAGAAGTCGTCGGACGGGTCAGTAATCGAGAATCTCGCCTACACACTGGCGGAAAAACGCAGCCATCTGCAATGGCGATCATTTGCAATTGCTCGCACCCTCAAGGAGGTATGTGCAGGGCTCGTGCAGCCCGCGATTCCTGCCAGAAACTCCAGCCAGAGGCAAGTTGTTTTTGTTTTTACGGGTCAAGGCGCCCAATGGCATGGAATGGGCCGCGAGCTGCTCGCCTATGAGACATTCCGAGCCAGCATCCGGGCTGCGGATGCGATTCTTCAAACAGTACATAGTAAATGGTCGCTAGAGGACGAGATTCTTCAGGATACCGATCCATCTTCGGTACACGAAACCACTCTCATCCCTGTTCTGTGCGTGGCTATTCAAATTGCCATGGTAGATTTGCTACGCGAGTGGAAGCTGGAGCCGTCGGCTATTGTGGGTCACTCTTCTGGAGAGATGGCGGCGGCCTATTGTTCAGGGGCCCTTTCATTTGAAGCAACTATCAAGTTGGCATTCTATAAGGGTGCCGTGATCGGGAAATTGCGTGAGCAAGAGTCAGAGCTCTGCGGGATGATCGCTGTTGGGTTGTCGCAAGTTGCCTTGCTGGAATACATGGACCGATTGTACCCAGGCAATCCAAGGCATGGCGGTCTCTGCATTGCATGCATCAGCAGCCCACAGAATGTGACCGTCAGCGGGCCCAGGGATAAACTGGTATATCTTGAGACAGTCTTGAAGCAGAACGGAGTGCTCACGAAGATATTGAATGTTGACGTTGCGCACCACAGCGAGTATATGACTCAGGCAGCAGCTCGATACGAAGAGATCGTTAGAACCGAAATAGAGCTAGGTCCAGGGTTGATGATGAGAAACCGACCTCTCGTCCTGTCCTCGGTTACCGGTCAAGAGATCCTCAATACTCATTTCCAAGACGCAACCCACTGGGCTCGCAGTTTGGTGGAGCAGGTGAAGTTCAGTGCCGCAGTGTCCCTTCTCTACTCTAGCCACATTCCCTGGCCGTCAGAGCCGAACAGCAACGCACAAAAGCCAATTGATTGTTTCCTTGAGATTGGCCCGCACTCTGCTCTTCAAAGTTCAGTGCGTGAGATTGCTCAAGATGCTCGGCCTGGTATGCAACTCTTCTATCACTCCATGTTACAGCGCGGACGGTCAGCGTTCGACACAGTCTTCCAGGCAATGGGCTCCCTTCACTGCCTCGGAGCCACTTTGGATATTTCGTGCCTGAATGACTATATCTCGCCGAATCAGATCCAGCACCTTGTCGACCTGCCGCCGTACCCGTTCAATCGCACAAAGAAGTACTGGGACGAAAGCAAGCTAAGCCGTAATGTGCGGTTTCGCCGCTTCGCCCGCCATGACCTGCTGGGCGTCCCGGTTCCTGACTGGAACCCTATCGAAGCCAAATGGCGCAACTCGATTGTTCCTTCCCTGTCTCCCTGGGTGGCCGGGCATAGAGTCGACGGAATGGATGTGTGTCCAGCAGCTAGCATCCTAGTCATGGCAATTGAGGCCCTCCGACAAGTTCTGCATGACGAGCCCGAACCAACGCAATACTTGTTCCGTGGTGTTCGGTTTCTCAGGGCCATGGCTGCGCCCAAGGGTGCTGGGGCGGCGAGCATCGAGACGGAGCTCTATCTCCGATGTCCAAACAATCAGTCGGGGCGTAGTGAATCGTGGATGGAGTTCTCACTCTATATGCTTGATCATGAGAACTGGGTACTATGCTCTCAAGGGTCGATCTCCGTTCGCACTGATAGAGATGCAGAGGCTCCATGGGTTGATATTCACCCTAAGGATCATTGTGCAGAACATTCGTCCATTCTTGGTCAGCTCGATCGTAGCCTGGACTCGAAATTATTGTACAGTCGTCTTAGCGCCTCGGGTTTGGGATACGCACTGATGTACCAAGGGCTCGAGGAAATTCAACACAACGCTGCAGGTATGGCTACGGCCACAATAGACCTGGATCACTGGAAGCAGGGTGCTGAGAAAAACACACTGGACTCGCACATCATTCACCCTGCCTCGCTTGATGCTGTTTTCCAGTCAATCTTTCCGGCGGTGTCTAATGGTTGCCAGCATGAATTGTATACACTGGTTCCAACCAAGCTAGACAGCCTCATCATATCTTCCAGGCTCTCATCAATAGCGTGCAGACGTGTCCGAGCCCTTGCGGAGACACAGCTAGAGGGCTTTAGAGGAGTAAAGGGGAAAGTCTATGCGTGGCACAACGATGATGAGACCCGCCTACCTTGTATCGAAGCATCATTTCATTTAACGTCCACGGGTGCCGGAGTCCTGAACAAAAGCCCAAATCACTTGAGCGAGGATGATTTGGCGTGCCACTGCATTGAGAGTAAGCTTGATGTTGACCTGCTTGTCAAAGACCAGATTGAGTATGGGTGCTCGAAGGACGTCAGTGTCTATACGCCGAACGACGAGGCGGTTGTGAAAGCAGATGCCTTGTGCTTTTCAGCCATGGAACGAGTATATGCTAGGATGTCGATGTCAGACTCCATTACAGAGAGTTCCGAAATGCGCAGGTACTTTAGATGGATTGAGCACCATCTAGGCAACAATAGCATATCATCATCTCAGTTGTCTTGGGAAATGCGCAGAGTGCGTGACGAAGAGTTTCGGCTTCTCGTTAGGGACGTTCAAAATTCAGGCTTAGAGGGACAGCTCGTTGCTCGGGCGGCAGAGAGCCTAGATTCCCTGGTCAATGGTGAAGTGACTGCTGTCGACTATCTCCTAGGTCATCCAGTGGTGGAGCAGATATATAGCCGTGGCTACGGAGTGTTGCGAGTCTTTAAACAGGTAACCAAGTTCATTGGTGCCATTGCACACAAAGATCCGGCGATGTCTGTTCTGGAGGTTGGAGCCGGTCTGGGGACTCTGACCACACATCTGCTACGAGCTTTTGCCAGCGCACCTGAACAGCAGCCAAATCGCCACCGCTTCTCCAATTACCATTATACGGACATCTCTCCTGCCTTCTTGGCCACCGGCAAAGAGAGCTTCACCCATCTCTTCCAATCCGGTAGAATGACATTTTCTGTGTTTGATATTGAAAAGCACCCTCAAACACAGGCGATTGGGCTCGAGAAGTATGATTTGGTTGCAGCGTATAATGTCATCCATGCAACCCGATCCGTCCAAAAATCCCTTTTGAACTGCCGAAGATGCCTGAAACCTGGTGGACGCCTTCTGCTAATTGAGGCCATTAGAGGTCCCTGTTTTCAGCTTGAATTTGTGTTTGGGCTATTCGCTGGGTGGTGGCGAGGCGAAGAACCCTATCGAGAAATGTCTCCTCTGTTGTCAGAACAACAGTGGGACGCCGAGCTGAAAATAGCTGGCTTCTCTGGTATCGATGCATGCTTTCGCAATCACGCAGGCGACAAATCGCCCATACTGAGTGCAATGGTCACCACCATCACAGTTGAGAATAGCTCAGGGATTTCAAAACCGATTCCTGCTGAAGGATTGGTCGTGGTTGTAGATCCTGACTTTTCCCGGCAGGTCCAGCTGGCTCTTCAGATACAGAGCGCCTGTCACCCATTCTCATGTAGAGTCATATCAAGCTTGGATTTTCCGGATGGCATCGAGGGCTCGGCCTCTTTTATCATTCTCGTTGAGATAGACCGATCACTGCTACATGGTATCTCAGCCCTTAATTTCAAGCGCTTGCAGAAGCTTCTCGCAACTGCCCACTCAACTGTCTGGGTTACTGGTGGCTTAAGTGCAGGCCCCTTCACGGGTCTCATTGATGGCCTTCATAGGACATACCGTGCTGAGAATGAACGTCTTGCGTTTGTAACATACTCTCTTTCTGATGGGGCCATCGAGCCCAATACCGCGACAAATATTTTGAGGGCACTACACAGCATCCAAAACACGCCACCAGGTGCATCGGAAACCGAATATGTCGAGCAAGACGGATTGATCTCTGTGTGCCGAGTTGTTGAGATGCCTAGGCCTTGGGTAGGGGAGCGCGCCGCAATTGACAACCATGAGCCACAACCTCATCGACTTGGTGAGTCTCCTGGGAGGGCGCTGCAGCTGTGTCTTAGACATCCTGGGCTCCTCAACAGTCTCTATTTTGCCGATGATCCTCAGATATACGAGCCACTGCAAAACGACGAGTTCGAATTCGCGGTCAAATACTGCGGTGTCAATTTTCGAGATCTTCTCACCGCGCTGGGTCGGCTTGAGGATACTGTAATCGGCGGCGAGTGCTCGGGTATTGTCACAAAGGCAGGGCCAGCGTCCGGATTTGAAGTGGGCGATCCGGTCTGTGCCATTCTGTATAGCTCTCTGCGGACACATGCTCGGGCCAAGGGGAAGGCAGCTCGTCGAATTCCACCGCAGTTGGACCTCAAGGCTGCTGCATCGCTACCAATTGTCTTCTGTTCAGCATACTATGCCCTCGTACAACTCGCCAGAGTCAAGCCGGGCGAGACAGTCTTAATCCACTCTGCCGCAGGTGGCCTTGGCCAGGCTACCATCCAGATCGCGAAGATGCTAAACGCAGAGATATTCGCAACCGTCAGCACCGAGGACAAACAGCAGTTTCTACGTACGCAGTATGGCATCAACCCTAGACATATCTTTTTCAGCCGCTCTCTCCATTTCGCCACCCATATCAAACGTCTCACCGCGGGGCGAGGCATAGACGTTATTGTGAATTCGCTCGCTGGTGAAGCCCTGCGCGCGTCCTGGGAGTGCATCGCGCCGTTTGGCCGCTTTATTGAAATGGGCACAAAAGATATCAGCGCGGCAGCGTCCCTGCCAATGTCGTCCTTCAGAGAGAATACTACATTCGCAAGCTTCGACCTTGTCAAAATTCTACGGCAAAAGCCAGACTTGGCCGGTGAGCTACTGCAGTCTGTTCTTGATCTTGCTGCTGTATCGAAGATTTCTCCCCCGAGCCCATTGCGGGTGTATGGTGTTGGTGAGCTAGAGGGTGCCTTGCGGGCAATGCAGGGCGGGAAGAGCATGGGAAAGATATTGATCGAGATGCGATCCGATGACACTGTCCCGGTGAGTGAAGAATGACATGTAATAGGTCCTTACGTCTAGCTGCTGATAGTGAATAGACTCTGCTTAGATCACCTTCACCCTTCAGACTCAAGTCAGAGGCGACATACCTTATTGCCGGGGGTCTTGGTGGCCTTGGGCGGGCTTTGGCACGTTGGGCAGTTGCTCAAGGTGCCAGGTGGCTTATATTGCTTTCCCGGTCAGGTGCAGCGAGCCCTAATAATGCTCGCTTCCTGTCAGAACTCGCATCAACAGGCTCAAATGTCATGGCTCCTGCATGCGATATATCAGACTGGAATGCTGTGTCGGACGTTCTGAAACAGGCGCAGCACACCATGCCACCTATCAAGGGATGTATTCAGGCAGCGATGGTACTCTACGTAAGCATTCCCCCTGGCAAAGAGATTATGTATTATCATACCACTAACAGACACTGAGAATTCTCGCTTCGACACAATGACCAATACTATATTCGAAGCCGCGCTGAAACCCAAAGTCAGAGGCTCCTGGAACCTCCATCTCCTCCTGCCGCGCGACCTCGACTTTTTCGTTCTATGCTCTTCAATTAGCAGCGTTGCCCCCGCCTTTGGCCAGAGCAATTACGCTGCTGGAAACTCCTTCCAGGATGCTCTTGCTAAGTTCAGGGTACACCGGGGCGAGAAAGCCGTCTCTATTAGCATAGGCATGCTTGCTGATGTTGGCTATGTAGCAGACAGGGAAGATCTCTCTCAACAACTGATGGCCCGTGGCGTCAACCCGATCTACCTATCCGACCTCTTAAAACTTTTAGAGCATTACTGCGCCGACTCATTACCTGTTCTTTCGCCCAGCAAATGCCATGTTGTTATCGGGCTGAAACCTCCCTCTGCCCGTCAGGGTTGCCATACCGAAAGTCCACACTGGTTGCAAACACCTCTATATAATCACCTTCACCATCAGTCACAAGCAACCGATACCATATCCGATCCCAGCGCTCTCCGTGAGGCCACCAACACAAGGCCAGAGGACCAGCTAGCCTCGGCATTGCGCACCGCTAGCTCCCCGGTACGGGCCACCGAGCTCGTAACGGAGGCATTTGTGGCAAAGCTAGCCAGGCTCCTCATCATGGACCCGGGCGACCTCCAGCTCTGTGTTCCTGCCTTAGCGTATGGTGTGGATTCTTTGGTGGCCATTGAGTTGCGCGAGTGGTTTCGCAAGGCCGTCCGAGCTGATGTCGCGGTGTTTGAGATCCAGGGTAACATATCGCTTGCTGAGTTAGCGAGCAAGGCAGCAGAAAGAAGCGAGTTTGTACGGTTTTCTTCTACTATCTCTGAGCCAGGTGTAGGCCGAGCATATCCGGGATTTCTGAGAGATTAGCCCGCCTCCCGGGGCCTTTGGGGAAGAATTTCTGGATGAGATGATGGAACCGTCATGGTATGCCCAATAGAATTTCTTAGCTCATCGTGACCCTGATACAACGATCAGAGAAGATTCCAAGTCTTGATGATAGTAGAAGCAGCTGTGCCGGAGAGTATTGCGATATTTAACGTTTAGGGCGTCCTTTGAGATCTCGGTTTTGGCTGCTGACATGCCTTTTAACATTGACAGCTGTGCGAGACTGTACTTGCGTAGTCCCCGTATCCTTATAAGGAGCCACCGGCAACTGCTGAAGTGTCGTTCCCGAGGTCAGCATGCGCAGGTTCCTCTTTCGCGACACACATGGTAGTCAACCCTCTCATCTCTCTCAGTACCATGGTACTCTCAACTTCATTCATCAGTAGTTTCAATCAATTGATACTATTATCTACTATTTACCAATTCATGCCATGAACGTTGACCCCTCCCTGGGCAACCTCCCCCCCGAACTCATCCTGGAATATCGCCCAACAGTCCCACTCCCGCCGCACAATCTCCAGACTCATGCGAACATGCCGCACATCAACATACTGCTCCAAAACCAGCTCTACCGTCTCGATGCCCAACGTCGACGAGGCGGCGCCGCGCTCGTTTGGGCCGCAAAACACGGCGACCAAAAGTTGGCCCGTCGAGCCCTCGCTCATTATACCATACTCCAAAAAACCAAGCCCCTTATCATTGCCGCTGAGAATGGACACACCCGGCTCGTGGAGACGTTACTTGCAATGCCAGGCGTGAACATAGAAGTGACAGACAAGAACAACTACATGGCGCTCGACTTGGCTGCGAGGAATGGACATGGACCCGTTGTGAAACTGTTGCTTGACACCGGCGCAAATCCATCGACCAGAACAACAATTGGCCAGGCGCTCCAAGCCGGCGGATATCCCCTTCTCTTTCAGGCCGTACAAAATGACTACCGCGATGTCGTACGGTATTCCGTTTATCGTGACGGTCTTACCCCAGATCAGCGGTATCACAATGGGCGGACGCCACTTGAATTTGCGGTTGAACTAGGAAAGTGCAGATGGTAGACTGTCTACCCCAGTTCGAAATAGATCGGGGAAGTGGTGTGCGTTCGACGTTCGTCACCGACGGGCCGTACCTGGCTCTGCGGCTCGCCATCAAACATGACAATGTGCGGTTGCTGAAGCTCCTTGTTTTGTACAACAGACTTATCGCATCCATCAACCCTAATCTGCCTCATGAGCAAATGAACCGGGCCCTTGTATATCTGCCGCTTACGTGGAGGAAGGCGAAGGCCTTGAAGGCGCTTCTAACGTGGCCTGATGTTAATCTCAATGTTATGGGTGCATATGGACACACGCCGCTTACATATGCGCTGACGAGGAAAATTCCGAACCTAGCGCAGATTCTACTGTCCCGAGAGGACCTTGATGTGAGCCCCAAGTACCCGTTCTATAAGCCATTGATCAGGGCTATGTGGTAGTAGCACGGGGCCTTCCCGCGACGAATCTTCTGGACCAGATATCCCTGTGTGAGGGTCTTATCCGTGCGATTATTCGGAATAAACGTGGCACGACCTCGTTAATCCCCTCCTCAAATACGCATTGAGGGTAGAGAGCTCCAGCGAATGGACAAATTGGCGGCTTCGGTTGACTTATTTGCGGAATCGGGCTTGTTTGGGGTGTCGTGAGCGATCCTTCGGTGAGCATGATGGCTAATTTGCGTTTATGAGAAGGGATCATTTGGGGCGTAGGCTGTATGCCATGTATATGTAGCTAGTCGGCGGTTCCATTGCTGTTTTGGCTTTCTAGTCCATAATACATTAGGTAGTTTTGAGTGTTTTCCCAGGTTGAATAAACACGATGAAACCCCCACACCCTCATCTACCATCAACTCACCTAAGGCTTAGTGTTTATCACCCCTAAAAGCAGCAACACACTCAGGGCTTGTTGCACTTTTATCCGCGTTGATAATTATGGCATTCAAGAACAAAAATGGACAAAAACATACAACAGCTGGGATTCGCATGTGGTCACCCACCATACTACTAACCAGCCGGCGTGTGGCTTAAGTACGGCTGAGCGGACGGGAAGCCCTGTTCTCCACACCCTATGGTCGTATGTGCTAGATGGAATTGAATGGAAACTGATATAGACATAAACAGGCCCTGCGGTTGTTCATCAGGAGTTATTTAGTGTTGGCTTGAGAATATGACTGTCTAAGACTAATCCGGAAGTCATGGGCCTTTTAGGCTTAGCGATATATTTTCCCAATGTTTCATTAGTGGGATTGGGCTGCGATGAATCTTGAATAGAGGACCCAAGCTTCGTGCTATAACTCATATTATTACTCCTGACGGAAGCAGGTCTGATATTGCATCTACTTACACTTATCCCTCCCCAGAAAATTGCAGCCAAGTTCATCACTATCTTGGGGACACCCAGTGTTCGAGAGACATCACATGGCATCTTCATATTGTCAACCGGAGGGGGTTCCTCCTTACCAATCAGTGTCCAGCGCCTCGCTCGTTTGTGTATCTGTTTGATGCTTTACACTATTTGTATAGCAAGGATATCTATTTGATGCCTTATACCGTTTGTATGGCAAGGATATCTCCTGTATAGCGAGAACCTTCTTTTTAAGCCTTTGAAAAGGTATAAATTGCCTATACAGATGGTAGTTAGGAGATCAAGACCTTCAATCGTTCGTTATAGATATTGATTACATAACCAAATTTGACGCTAGCAACCACCTCAATAGCCCACACATATCACAAAACGATCCAAAGCCGAACCGCAATGCGACGATAGAGGCTCTGTTTACTACCTAGGGATCAAGCAGTCTCAGTGTGCTCTGAAAGATCGAGTCGGCTCTACCGTTAACTAGCCCATCGCGACAAGTCTCTGCAAATGGTCTTGCATCCAATTTTGATATCTGCGTCGTGATTGGCTCAGCCCCTTCATAGACGCGTCATGCCCTCATCAATGGGTTATGAAGACAAGTTTCAGCAAGCTCTGCCTGTCAGAATACTCTTCCGAGTCTCCTAGCTATCATACCATAAATACCTTTTCACAGTATCAATGATATGCTTTGGCACTCTGCAACCGCGAACCTCGCGAAAATCGCATCGCAAATCGCGGTTTGGGTGTATCAACTGCAAGAGACGCCACATCAAGGTAACTTCCTTATTGGAGCATTTTCCTCCAACTCTGATGTCTAACACGAGGCTACAGTGTGATGAGGCCAAACCACAATGCGCAAATTGCACTAGTCATTCATCAGTGTGCGGCTACTCCTCTCCTACAAGCAAGTACGGCGGCTCCACCGGAAACAGTACCTCTTTGGCCCGCCAACGCCAAAACTTGGAGTATACATTCGTGCGATCAGAGTACCAGGATCACTTGCTACCTAGCTCTTCATCACCTCCTCACACAGACACAAGTAACAAGCGGCTGCAGCTGCAACACGATCCAACCCCATCCGGAGCCCAATTCACCCTTCTCGACCTCAAACTTCAACACCAATACCTCACGTCAACGTGTCTCACTCTCGCTGAGGACCAGGGCAGTCTTGATTTCTGGCAAAACTTAGTCCCTCGGGTAGGGTACTCCTTTCCATTTGTCCTGCACCTCTCTCTCGCCCTCGCCGGCCTTCACATGAGGAGGTCCCCCCACGCTGATATCCCCGGCCCCTTGAGCCCGGATTTGGACAACCAGATAGATTACCACTATAGCATCGGCCTTCGCGCTCTCTCACATGCCCTAGCTGGTCTAACCCCGCTTACTAGTTACCCCGTCTGGATCGGCTCCATTCTCCTTTGCTTCATCTCCATGGCTCGAGGGCCGCGCACAGGAAACTACCTATTCTTCTCGACGAACAAAACTCACCCAGCCGAATGGATATCGCTGCTAAAGGGTGTTCGAACCCTCTCCTGTCTAGACGAGCTGCGCCCGCACACACTCCATAAACAAACCCAACCACTTCATTCACTTCATACCGAAAAACCCGAACACAGAGCCCCAGGTCCTCATCTGTGCTCCCACCATCCACCAAAATCCCTCCTAAACACCTCCTGCAGTCGAGCTATCCAGTCACTGACGGACCTAATATCTGTCCGTTGCGCGGCAGATCCTTTGAGAGAAAAATACCTGGCCACCCTCTCGTTCATCCACCAATCTCTCATTGATCTTGATTTCCTCACCTTCACGCCTACCTCATCGTCTACCTCGAAACCTATCTCCGAGTTATCATCGCCTACGCCAAGTGCAAATCCAAATCTGAAACTGACATTCGTGATTTGGACGTGGACGTCCCTCCTAGATAACGGGCTCGACGCGCTCCAGCGCAAAGAACCCATCCCGCTGCTTTTGCTGGCGTACTTCCTGGTAACTTTCAAACGGCTCGATGATGCATGGTTTGCATGTGGGTGGGCGGAGCATATCCTTACTGAGATCGAAAAAATTCTTGAAGGGGTACTTGATGGAATGGCGAGGGAGTTGTTGAGGTGGCCTAAGGAGGTTATTTTGGACAATGACATTTGTTGATTTACCGGGGTTTACTCCCTATTGCCTTTCAATTCAATTGCTGTTCTAGGATGCTTAGGATAATGCTCATAAGGACAATAAATTTGATAGTTTGAAATCTGAGTTTTTGCTTCGTAGGTGAGGAGGCCTGAATATGGCTATGGTTCATCTGAGATAAATGGGATAAATATTATCGGCTTTTATATCATGGGTTTAGTTCTGATAGCTCAATACCTCTGATTTATGTTCCAATCCGGTAATGGCCTGGCCAAATACATGTTCTGTATGGCAATTGCTGAACAAGCGTAAAGATTATCGTTAGGATATAGTATTGTATGCAAGTGGGATTGGATAAGTCGAATCCACGATTTCTAGAACAATTGACCATGATTAAACATGTGAAATAATTCAGACAGAACTTGAAACCGACGATAAGACCGATAAGGAATCCAGCAGAAAGTCGGCATCATGATAGCACTAGATGTAACAGCAACCGAAGCAGGCCAAGCTCAAAATTTCTGTCAAATGACGTTCTGTTCAACAGACTCCCGATGTCGCTGGCCTCTTTCTGTGAGCTCCTGCTCACTGAGTAGCGGAAGGGAAGAAGGCAACTGCCTATTGGACTTGATCTTCGCCAGCATCCAACCGGGATGGAAGAGATTATAAATAATGACTGCAGGCACCATCATAGCGCCGTCTAGTCCAATCAAAAGATTCTCGTTCTGCATCGTTGAGCTGGTCCAACCGTCCATTAGCTCAATCGTACGATATATGCTCCGTATATAAATCAAAAGGACTGAGAAGGCTGTCGCAGCAAAGAGCGCCAGCATCGTTCGATTTATGGGAACTGCAGACTTGGATTTCCTCAGGACGCGCCAGATAAAGTCCGCCGCAAAGCCAACAAAAATGGTTATTGAGATCAGTTGAAAGATAATGCCGCCAACCATGATGTGGGTTCCAGTGGTTTGGCTGCTGTTGCTGGACGAGGAGGTTTCAGCTCGACTTGGCAGAGATGATATGCGTTCTAAAGAAGACGACGATTGACCTCCTTCACCCATGTTTCCGGATGACGCTATACCTCCTCCGGCTGCCTGAACAATCAAAGAAACGACGTCGCAGGTGCAAAAAATCCAAAGATACAGTTTCGGTGAAAGAGCTGAAGACTGAGGACCACAAATCCGGATAAGTCGTCCCAGAAGAACATAAATTCCGGCAGTAAAGAAGGTAGGGGCCATGGAATAATCAGCTCAAAGGACGTAAGAGTTCTAGTAATGTTATACACTCACCAATAATCAATGTGGTAATTTGCATGAGATAAGGTGTCTGCGCGTATGGACATTTGTTAGACCATATTCGAGCGCTCCAGCCGAGTATCTCCACTTAAGGAAATCAGTTTATATCTCAGCATTTTCCAAACATAGCTCTGGTACTTACCCAAGCATCCGATAGCAAAAACAGCGCACCACCATGATTTTAGCAGAGCCATTTGCGCAGTGTGTGCTACCATAGAGAAGCCGAAGAGCGCAACAAACGCAACACCCGCTGCGAAAGAAGGCACATAGCCGTAAGAGGTAGTAGAACCCTCAACGTAGGCCTGGCATGCGTAGCTGCTATTACCCTGATCCATGGCGCTTGGAGTAAAGTTATAAGCAGCAGCTGCTGAGATCCATCTCGAGCGACTGGTCCCTTTTAAGCGCAGGCATGGTAAAAGCCAAGCACAAGATGGTGGGCCAGACAGAGCACAGCCGCTATATTCCATGAATTCCCTCTGGCTACCTGTACCAAGACACGTATAATCCTAACATTCCAACGGTTCGAGTGTTTCGTCTGCTGTTTTACCTGATACCTGCGGTTATGACTTAGTTAACACCTGTGGGGACGTTTATATCAGCGCGTCGTATCCAGACACCAGAAAAAGAATCACGCTAGCCTGATTAAGCGGCCGTATCCGTAAACTCCCAAAAGAGAAATCTGCATCCTGGGACGCGTCAATTCCACTGACTTGAGAAGATATAGGGGGGTGATGTTCACTTTTTTTTTTCGTATTCAGTTATGTAATACCCTATAGCCCTTCTCTGCAGGCCAATAACATGGGGGACGTTCGTCACCTTGCACTGACCATTATCCACCAGCAGGTATCCACCAGCAGGTATATAAATGCCCTAGATATTGTGCAAAATGCAAAAGTTACCAAACCACACAAGAAAAACGCACACAATGAAGCTTACACTTCTTTTTATTACCACGGGACTCTCGCAGGCTTTTGTCCATCGAACGTCTGAGCTGCATCATCCGCTCCCTTGGTCGCGACCCGGACCTGGTGCTGGTATGTCTACATCTGCTTGATCAGGTCGACAGCTTAACTAAGGAATACCATAGTTCGAGCTCCCTGCCCTATGCTTAACACGCTCGCCAATCATGGCTTTCTTCCACATGATGGCAAAGACATCTCCCGGGAACGCACCATCGAAGCTCTAAGTGCAGCCTTAAACATTGGCGAAGAACTCGCAGTGTACTTGTTCCAGGAAGCGATGACTACAAACCCGGATGCCAATGCTACCACCTTCAGTCTCAATCATCTGAGCCGACACAACATTTTGGAGCATGATGCGAGCTTGAGGTATGTTTTATTCTAATTTCTAGCATTATGGCACACTGGAAACAGCTAACGGCGATACAGTCGCCAGGATGCCTACTTTGGCGACAATCACGACTTTAACAAGACTGTTTTCGACGAAACGCGGTCGTACTGGCCTGACTATATCATCGATGTGCAGGCCGCTGCCCTATCACGCGAGGCCCGAGTGAACACCAGCAAAGCCATGAACCCCAACTATAGCATGTCTCAACTTGGCGAAGATTTCAGTTACGGCAAGACAGCGGCCTACTTGATTGTCCTTGGAGACAAGGAGCTTGGCACGGTCAACAGGTCTTGGGTTGAGTATATGTTCGGTATGTTGCTTATTAGTTATTATCAGCCACTTCCCCACCTCCGCTGACATGGCTATCCAACAGAAAATGAGCGTCTCCCCATTGAACTTGGGTGGACTAAGCGAAATGAGACCATAACCCTTGAGGACTTGAGCTCGATGCTCCAGCGGATTGTAGAAGCTACTTCTAGCGCTTCAGACAAAGGGAAAGAGATAGTCAAACGTAGAAGCTTGCACACCGGTCGCGAGCGCACCGTTCGAGAGATTAAGGCACAATTTTGATTTCACAGCCTTGAGAATGTTCGCAGTAAGTTAGGTAGAACAAGTGATGTTGACGGGGAAGTGTTGATAAGATTAAGCAAGAGTTGTGCGAGGCAGTATCTTGTTGGGAAGTTTGAGTGCCGGTTGAAGAGAAGATGTGAAGAGCTCCAGATGCACCATGTGTATATCGTTCAGGTACAGAGGTTGAAACCTAAAAGGTGCTCACTGGGAGAGTGGCGTCAAGTCTAATGCAAACATGCCCTTCAAGAAATAATAGCAAACTGAATAAAGGGATCATGTCTGGTCATGATTTCAGGTACCCTAGCTTAAAAATCGTCATGACCCTAGCTTAACGACTCCAGAGCCAACCCGGGCGAATCTGCAGCGCTTCCTTCGACGAAGGGCTTTGCAAAGGTGCTATTATCACTCTAGTCTAGAAGACCGTATCTGGCGCCTACAAGGACTCAAAACTAAGAAGGCAGTACCTGTCGTTCGCCAGCCAATCCCTGACTGTTACCAATCCTAGATACCTTAACATCCAGCGGGTAATTTCATCGCAGATGGAAGGTGTTTATCCCAAACACGTATAGTCCGAAATTATTATTTTAGCTGTAGAGAGCTGTACCCGTTGTATTTCGTATTCTTTTCAAACCTGATCGTAAAAGCTAACAAGACAGTGATAGAGCAGGCCATAATCTTTCGCCATGGTAAATGACATGAAGCCGTCAGACATAATAAATACATCAACAACCCCAAATATCAAACCAATCCCAAGTAAACTGCGGAGGGATACAGACATTCTCATTCGCAGACCAGTAGTTATTTTGGGAATTGCGATCATTACAGTCAGCCTCCAATGCGTAAATTAAAATCCAAAAGGTGTCAATGTCATGGAGCTCCATGCTGCGGTGGCTGGTTGGATTTTACGTACAGCCCTGGTTGCCGCCTCCTGAATATTCCGCCGTTGGTGCTGTATCACATTCGTTGTAGACGACAAATCCCCAGCTGCTAACTTCGGTCGTGATTGTCAACACCACCCACAATCGGTAGGATCATATTTGGACTCCAGATCATGTTGCTGTTTGCCTGTTGCTTCGGCTTCAGCTTGAGATCTGGACGCACGGGGTCGGATAGAGAGGTTCTCGTCCTCGTAAGTTGGATCCGTGTCGCGAAGTTTTGCACGACAGAAGGAGAGAACTGAGCGACGGTAGGCCTCAAGGGAGACTTTCTCAGGGACGTTGATAAAGATGTCTGATTTCCACTCAAAGGCATAGATCAAGTAGCGAATAGGGAATGGTTCATTGGCAGATAGATCGACAGAGTACTGCTCAAAGACAACGTCTCTCCAGGTCTTGTTGAGATTGCGAGTAGTCATGATGAAGATATCGTACGCTGGATATTGGGCTGCTATTTATGTACTTGTTTGTCTAGCTTAGTGGGGGGTTTTTTCAAAAGTATAATGAGGCTGCTGATTGTTGTGAGTAATCGCAGATAGTTCTGGCTTCAGACGCGAGATTCTGGAATCTTTCTTGCTCGCTATACATTAAGGGGGCCAAACTCTAATATGATCCTTCTGGTATGCCGGGTGACATCAGAAGGAGCGAAACCTTGGATCCATCCCTGTTCTGTATGTTAGGTGACGCCATGCCCTAAGCCTAGCTCTCTTACCCCCAAAAGCAGGAGCATGCTCATGGCTTGTTCTACTTCTATTTGAGACTTCAAAGCGGGAACTCCCGCCATGTGTATTGAGCCTATTTGGGTGTTCCTGGATGTCTGCAGGGGTAGCCAACTTATCAGCCTCATTAAACAACTTTAAGCTGATAAGCTAGCCGTGAAAGTCTGAGGCAGAGTCTAAAGCCTGGAGTTGCAGATTGAGCCTGACAGACGGCCCGTCATACACCTCAGAAAATATATGGTACCGATAGGTAAAGTGACCATTGCCGTCAAAACGTGGTCTTGCTCTAGTCAGACACTCTCCTGGCCTGTTAAGCCACAGAAAGCCACCAAGATTCAGCAGTATAATCCTCTGTATTATACGTCCAGTAATGAATCTGACTTCTAAAACTGGGCTGAGGACCTTCCAAGGACGGGTCGGATCTATAAGGATCCGGTGTGGTGTGGTTTATGCACCTAAGGTACTTTGCGTCCGCAGCCAGCGCCAACAAAGAACGAATGTAACCAGGAACACCGGTAAGGGGCACAATGGCTACGAAATTAAACTCGCGGAGAGGTCAGAACACTGGCACCTGGTCTGAATCCTCCATCAGGAATGCAATTGCGAAGATGACGCTTCTAATGGAGTTGTCAGGAGGATGTCTTTGCGGTGCTCAACTATGCCTCAGCACATGAAGAACGAGCGTGATTCGGCATCCTTGATAAGCTGCAGGCGCACAGGCACTGAATTCCCTTGCCAGTGGGACGAGGACCATCAATGCTACCTATGTCGCCTAGTGTGGAAAGACTACGATCAGAAACGAAACTAAGAAAATTTCTCTCGTTCGCTAGAGAAGGTGGAGAAAGAGGGATTTGGATTGCCCAAAGGCATGGACGATGGCAGGAGCGGAAGTTAAGGGTGAACATGAACCGCAAATCTAGTTCGGGGTCATTACAGTCTCCGATAATTTGAAGTCAATCCCGAGTTAAGCGAGGTGAATATAGGAAGCTCTTGGCCCCTCAAATAGTAACAGCCGAAGGGTAACCCAGGGATGTCCATGCCAGCGGTTAAGAATGCCGTACAAGTTCTGCATCTTAGGCTATCGTTTGCTCGAAATCTATCTCGTCCCCAGTCCATGATATCTTTGGTGCGGTATGGCGACGGTAGAGACAATCTCATCACTCATGGTAGGGCACGATGCCCTCACAAGGCCAACTTCATGGCTAGTAATCAGCCTAGTATTGGCCAGTGCCTTGCTTGTGGCCAAAAAGTCATTGCTACTTACTGATGCTGGAGGCGAAATACCGCTCATCAATCCGCGAAAATTCTACGATATTGGTGGCACCTGGGCCAAGGTCGACTTCATCCTCCACGTCCAAGATTGCTTGAAAGCGGGGTCCCCCCTGAGCGGCCCTTTCGTTGTTAATTGATCTTGGGGAAATGATCGTCTTGCGGGCTAGTTTCGCAACAGAAACCTACGGTTACCCTCACTGGAGCTTTGCAGAGGTAATAGATCAGGTAGGCATGCGTCCCTATCTACCCTTTATTGCGCGGTATCTGAGCCTTAACGCGGCCCTTTCGGATGTGCTAGAATTTCCACTCACGACTTCCCGGGACTGAAGGCTTTTTAAAGGGCACAACTGATGTGCGTCCCAGTTGTGATGTTGCGAACAAGCTGCTCACTAATTCCTTAGATAGGTGGGCATTCTGGGACGAGATTGAATCCGACCCCTGCATAAGGTGACAACAAGTCAGTGCCGATGATAACTCTTTCTAGTAAATCCGGCCCTATCTGACAAGTGTGCTCCGGCACTGAACGGGTACTTTCCCGAGATTTTCTCGGTTTCTGGACTGGACCATACAAGCCTAGCTGGGTGATTTGCCTGGCAGAATAGTCGGATATAGGCCTGCGAGAGAATGTCCTCCAACTTGTGGCCTGTTTCTCCTCGCGTGTCTTGCTGGGTACTGACGGTGCCAGCAATAAGGCTTGGGTTCAAATCATAACCATGTACACCAAAACAGCATGCATTGTTGGGAACTGCGCGCACAGGGAGCCGAACGCGAGGCATCATTGTCGACCTAATCAAGAAATGCAATGAAAGAAGGGCCGCTGCAGAGCAAGCTGGCCAGCTGGTCCCTTCATACCACGACACCATCAAACGGTTCGAGCAGGAGAGTGCCGCGACGCGAGACGGTCGATACGATCCGCTAGTAGCGCAGCTCATATTTGCTCAGGCGGCGATTGAGACGACAACCGACTTACTGACTCAAGCGATCTTAGACTTAGCACGATATCCTAAACTTGTGGCTCCTTTTCGGGCGGATGTCAGCGGCTATTCGCGATGGAAGCTGGATGAAGTCGTCTCTACACGTGTTAAAAATTGTTTGACAGTGTCTGGAGGAGAGTCAACGACTCAAACCATTAGTCATGAGTATGAAGAGCCAGCCCTGACACCCCAGTAAGATGATCTTCATGAACGCACGTGGCTAGCACCGCTTGCTTGCTCGCTTAAGTATAGACAAGTTCTCGAAAATATCACATTATCTGATAGCTGCCGTTTGCCGAGAGGGTGTGCCATTTGAGTATCCGCGGACCTCATATGGGATCCTAAAGTCTATAAGGTTCGACAGAGTTTAATGCGTTCAGATTCTGGCGGATGTGTGAGAGTTTGGAGGCACCTCGAACAGGCACATCTAGTTAGCACAAGTGTGCATCGTCTCGCATTTGGCCACGGTAAGCACGCCTATGCTGGTCAGTTTTCTGTTGCGCACGAGCTGAAAATACCGTTGGCTCAGCTACTGCTCAAGTACGACTGGACGGTTGCCCCAACTCCTGGTCGCGTAAGTCTTTTGGGATTCAAGCTTTACTGCACCTAATGCTAGGAATCGAATTGGAGATCGTCCACTGAAAAGCCTGAATTCTGCCGCAGAACCTGAATTGCGACGTTGAAAAGGATGAGTGGTGTTGACTGTGGATATGGTGCTCATATATGGCGGAGATGAAGGAGATGTAGGAGTATTACAAGCTCTATAAATGTGTTTTAGTGCGATAGACGATGATAAAGCAACGGTTTGATTATTGATTTACCATAATTGCATTTATCGTAGCCCGCCTAGCACTCTTTATTGTAAAGGAACCTAACTTGGAATCTGGGGAGTACAGTTCATATGGGTATATTATCAGTGCCATGTAGGCATTCTTCTAGTACCACTGGAAATATTAGCCTCATAGACAGGAGTTGCCCTACCTTGCGGGTGCCCTAAAGCTAGGTGTAAAGTGCCCACGACACACCACGAGATGAGCAATTCTTAACATAATGGCAGATGGTGTGTAGAAAGCTCCAGCTGCGGTCCCAGATTGCACAGAAATAACTGATTGGGATTTCGAATAACTCAAAAGGTGCTAGTGGATACATTGCGGGTTTGCCGCACCGACAGCGACAAGTCCAGCTTTCTTGCCTTCCTACTCAAATCCCTTGATCTCATCCCCTGCTGTGATCCTCAAGATAGTGCTAGTCTCGACCGAGCCGCCTGCTTTTCGGGGAAATAATGAAGAAGATGGTCTCTCGTCTCCAGGAATTTCAAACTCTCCTCTGTTTCAGCAGCATTGATAGCGTCTGCTTTCAATTTCCTCTCGCGTCCTTTTGCTTCATTGTCGTATTCAACAGGCACCCATCCCTCATTTGCAACTCCAATTACTTCTTGGCAAGCCTGAAACTGTTCATGAGCGTCGGATTGTTCACATGCCAAGGATGTTGGATGGAACAATACAGCTGTCTAGGAGAACTTATTTGTGGTCAGGATTTATCGTTCAAGAGATGTTTAACGAGAGACTGAGTATGAACACGGTCAAAAGCCATTCCGCCGCGACAAAGCTACCCATCCCCCTGAAAACCAAACCAAGAGTTCCCGGAATGTCAGAGGTTCCTGCAGTCATGTCTCCCACACTTTCCCTTCACTCCCTTCGACGCGAGCGGGGTTTCCCTGCGGCCAGGGCAAGCTGGGGTACCGATTTTCGGGAGGTATGAAATTTCAAGTCTTCCGTTACCTTGTCTGCACATTCATAGATCTTATTTGGCGTATATTGCACAGGGCCAATTTCAGGAGTTTTCATCAAAGTCATCGAACGGAAAATGGTTTTGAACCCCACTGACATCGCCACGTGTTTCAGCCGCTTCAAGCATGTTGGCCTTCATCTCACGATCCATTTCTTTCGCAGCTTCATATTCATCATTAGGCACCCAACCCAATATGTCCACATCAAGAACATTTCGCATTTGTTCCATCGCAGTATCAGCTGCTCTCTGTTGCGTATCCACATGGGTAGTGTCATGAATAACTGTGTCTGGATATTCGAGAGGAGGCACAGTGCATATCCTTTTGTCACGCTCCAAAGAGTCTTCTGTGATTAAATTCGGCCAGCTCTGTATGGCACAAATCATGTCAGCGCGCAAAGTGGTTGAGTCTCCTTCCCAGGGAGTACCAGCACTCTCAAAAAGGCGTTGGTGCAATATAACGGACTGATTAAATATAGCATCGTAATGTTCTTCAATCAAGCGCTTGGTAAAAGCAGCGTAGAGAAAATGAACCAGCCGTTTTTTGAATGTTCACTCGCACTCAAATTTGCTCAGGTAAGTCAAGCGAGTCATAGTTTGGTGGAAGATTAATCTCAAGCTCAAGGAGCTTTCCTGAATCAGGATCACCATAATTCTGGACATATTTTGGTATCCCAGCCACAATTCCATGATTCTGTGCTGGTCTTTTGGCGTCAGCATAAACCATACATCGCCCAGAGGGGTGCCGTCCAATTTCTCATAATGGTATACTCGGCACCAACAGGATTCGCCCGTGTTGAGCACCAACCATACATCTCCGGTGTAGTGATCCCATGCAGCCGGAGATAGTTCAAAGTGGCGACTTCGCTAGCAACTGCGTAGTGTTCAGGTCCTGTGGAAGGATATGGAATTCTAGCGATACTTCCCGTCATTGAACGTCGCCTGGAATAATCGGTTGAGCCCGCCTTCTGAAAGCTTTAAAAAACGAAGTGATATCAGAAGTGGAATGTCCGTACGCGGCAGCAATAGCCTTCTTGAGGGCAGGTACATTGAACTCGAGGTAACGTTCCATCAACCGTAGATGCTCATTATAGCTACAGCCTGTCAGCATCGAACAGATATTTGCTAGAAGTAAAGACGTACATCAATTATCCGGACGTATACTTAAATAGTTCATCCTCAGAGTTTTGGGCTGGCTGACGGACAGACCCCGCTATGTTCCTGAACTGTTGGATCAGGTACGGACGGATGGGCAAAGAACGACTGAGGAATGAACGGAGGATGTTGCGAAGTTGCATGTTCTAGTAGAGAAATCTCCGATCCTAAACGGGGCATTTTGAAAGAAAATGAAGAAATGACCGCTTCAGAAATCTTAGGAACGAACGCCAGGGGCACGGCTCTGGCAAAACCTATTTCCTTAAGAGTATACTTTAATATAGGGCAATTCAAAGGGGCCTGTACTACCTGATATTTTAACAGTAAGGGCAAGCAACAGCAAGTTATTTATTAACAAAGAACAATCTATAGCAGCTGCAATGAAAACCAAAAGGTAAGGGTTGGATACATCATGGGTATATATTGCATTCTGCCTGCAAAGTGGGCATACGGGGGGTAAAGGTCATACATATAGCTATGTTAAATCCACTCATTCTGAAGACGGTGTTGCCGCAGTATCCTGGGTGTTGTGGATGCTCAGAGGGGAAAGGGCAGGAGGAAACTGTATCAACTACACGAACGTAACCTACTAAGGATCGGATGCCATATGGCGATTGATTATCTATCTCGTTGACGATAGATGGCTTCTTCAATCTCTCTCAATCAATCTTTACAATACATAGAGGGGTCAGATCAGGGGTCAGAGAGTGGTTGCAGCTCGGTTAGACCTTTAGTGACTGCTTGATAACCACTTAATAGGTAGTTACATACCTCGAGCCCTGGGCTAGAGCTCCCGATATCCACAAGATCCTCAATATCAATATCTGGTTGATCACTATCCATTTCCTTGTTAAGCAGTTGCTAATCACTTGGCATATTGCGGAAGAAAGGGAGAAATAAGAGAGGTAAATGAATTTCAACGGCGCTGTAAGGTATTTAAGCCGGTCGCGCGACGCGTTAATGCTGACTAACTGTCTTGGCGGTCACATGCTACAGGGTAGGCATCACGCGCGTCTTGGAACAGCTCGCGTGGCCTGAGTACTCAGGTCAGAGATTAGGCTGTGACAACCAGTATATTAGTCAGAACTTAGCTCTCCAAGGAGGGTTAGCCCTTTTTGGCTGAGTGGGAAGTTCGATAAGATATTGGTGCTCGGGATGAGCTGTCACATGATATATTCATATCACTGGGATACTGCGGCAACACCGCTTTGAGGTACCGCGCTCACAGACAATTTTGCCATTTCAGGTCTCAGGTGACAGGACACACGTTGAGCAATGTCAATTGTGACACCCAGGGCAACTAGCGGCATGGAAGAGTTATAGCATTAGACCCATGATAATATTCTCTAATATGGGCTGTGGCCCTGTAGCGTATTGTGGAAAACGATGGATAATTGCCATTATTGGATGGCTGGTATGGCCGCCTATCTATATCTAGCTTACTGAGTGATGTCTAGGCGAGCTCGACCCCTAGGGGCAGGCGGTGCAGGGCAGTATGCCCCGACAAGTAATGTGGAAAGGGATGGACAATTGTCATTATTGGATGGCCGACATGGCCGCCTATCTATATCTAGCTTACTGAATGATGACTAAGCGAGCTCGACCCCAGGGGCAGGCGGTACCAGAGGGCAGTATGCCCCGACACCCCCCCTCGAGCGAGATAGGCATCATGAGCAGGTCTAAATACATGATATATTAATGTTGATGGCAGAGGCCTAGTAAATGAATGAAATGAGAGTGAGCTTCAGATCCTAGATGTTTCGTACAGCCATCTGCAACCATTTCGGCGGTAGGGATCTGCTTGATCTGTATAATACCT
>NW_027396180.1:0-39588 GCF_047715535.1 Aspergillus foveolatus | reverse complement strand
AGGAGAATGAAGATATGTCTGAACTAGCTGATCTTGTGACGAGCTACGCCCGAAGTCTTGATTCGGGCATTGCCCGAATTGCGATGGACATGATCAACATGATCAACAACATGATCAACAGGATTAACAAGATCAACGTGGTCAACATTATCAACGTGACCAATATGTTTGATACTGATCAACACGCTCGGAGTCCTATGACCCGAGCTCGCTACCAAGCTTGCCATTCCGGCAAAGCATATAAGAAGCTCAACGGTCACTGTTTATTAGTTCTTTAACGAATTCTTCTCTAGTCCAATGCTACTTGTTAGTATCAACGACTCTAGCTCGTGACAGAGAATGAAGATATGTCTGAACCAGCTGATCTAGAGAATATACAACGGCCTTGTCGAGTACGGAAGAAGACCAGGATGCCAGAAGGATTTGAAATTGGAACCCCATGAGTGTATAATAGATCAAAGAAGCACAATACTATTTCCTTAAAAAAAATGGATTTTTAGTAAGATACTCTATACAGGCTAGATACTAGAAAAATACCAAAAAGACTGCATAAAAAATCATCTGACCAAAAGGTCACGAGGCTTAGCCTGTTTGCTACGTTTACCTAACCATTGGTTAACCGAAACCGCATTGCGGTCTTAAGCAGAAGACCGCAACCAAACCGCAAAATTTTGCGGTCTTGGATTAAAGACCAAACCGCACCGCAAAAATTTGCGGTCTTAATTTAAAGACCAAAACCATTTGGTTTTGGATATGGTTGCGGTTAACCATGGTCTTTGCGGTTAGTGCCGCAGTCTACCGTATAACTTGAGAGGACCGCCAGAGCAGTTCACTGCTTGGAAAGGCAGGGACCTGAATAATGATATAGTTGATGAGTGATGATAACAAAGAAATCATACTGAATAGCCCTAACAGTGAATGATCTGTCTTCTGCATGAATTGGCACATACTCATGAACATGCCAAAGGCGGTGTTGCCATATCGTAATAAATGGCTCGCAGGACGATGCCCGTGACCTAGGCGGTCGGCCCGGGCAGAATAATAAATGATATCTGATACGGAAATATATTGTGTTGTCAACCGGCGAAATGCTCCTCCTTACTAATCAATATCCAGCACCTTTCTCGCCTGATCGTATGATACGATTACACCGCCATAAACGGATTACAGCTATCCATATGGGCTGAGCTACCTTCAGATACCGAGATCCTTACCTCCTGAAGCTCTCTAAGTGCTATAAATTGTCTATACAGATCGTAGTTAGGAGATCAGACCTTCAATATAATCATTCGTTACACATACTAGTCACATGACCATTTTCAACGCTAATAACCACCTCGAGAGCTGACATATATGTGATTGGGCCCGCCGGAGCGCTTGAAAGTGCGACAGTCCACACATCAACCTGGACAAAGGGTACGGCCCCTCCCCCCAATCTATAGGTAGTCAAAACGGGCATCTGCCCTCGAAGACCTGGCCAGGGTAGCGCCGGATGCTTCTTCCGCTCATTTCCAACATATATTGTCCATAGTTGCTGCTTCAAACCTGTATCTAGCTAGTTTTAGGGAGTTCTGTTTAGACAGCACGTCCAGATGCCCCTGGGAGGCCGCAGATCACGTGGGCCCCGTGATCCGCCAAGTGACGTTAAATAATAAATTCAAATCAAATCAAATCAAATCAAATGACATATATGTGACCTTCATCGTGTACACCTGAGCCTCTGTGGCTGGCTTACACCACGTGATATAAGCGGCCTGAGAGATTTTGCCACTACACCAAAAAGGGTCAACCCTTATTAGTAAGGGCTTTTATTCTGGTTGTCACGGCCTAATCTCCAACCCCTGATCTGACCCCTCTTATGTATCCAACAGAGAGAGATTGAAGAAGAGGTCTATCGTCAATGAGATAGACAATCAACCGTCATATGGCACCCGATCTTTAGTAGGCTACGTTCGTGTAGTTGATACAGTTTCCTTCTGCCCTTTCCCCTCTGAGCATCTACAACAATATCATTAGCGATAGCTTCAGAGAACAACAATCAATCATCCTTCATACTTCAATTGAATTCATTGCAGAACTTGCAACAGGCAGCATATGCTTTCTGAACAGTATATACTTCTGGCTTGTATTTATGTCTTATATTGAATGGCGTTTCGGGTCCAGTAGAGACTATTTGCCAGTCATTAGTCGATTTTGTGGCAACGCTGGTTTAGGATGACTGCAAGGGCAACGTCCCTGCCTTTCATGATTTCGTCCTTGATTGGGGTCTGCATGGAGAGATGTTTAAACCGGCTTGCGGTCCGTTTAGATTTGTGTCTACGTTACGGTTTTTTACCACAATGTGCATCAGAAATGTCCGTTCCTCAAGAATGAATTTGCAATATAATCAGCCCACAAACGCATACAACGTTTTCAATCATCACAGTTCTCCCGAAGTAAGAGCGATCATCTGGACTTATACACCGAAATAGTAAATAAAAATGGTCACAGAAAACTTATAAATTTCCCAGATGTCAACCTGTAATGAACTGGTGCATCAGGGCTAATTGCCAAGCCGAGCCCTGCAGATACGAGTCATGGCTGCTGACGATTCTCTTCGTCATGCTCGAGCACGGCGTCAGCAACGACCGAAGTAACTGTTTCTCCGCAAAAGACCAGAATATCCCAGGCGTCAAAGCGATAGTAGCGGCTTGAAACGCTGGATGTTCCGGCGGCCGAGTGGAGGATTAAAGAGGGCAGGCGGGGACCCTGAGTTTCATGTAGACTCCGGTTCAGGGTTACGAGATACGGAGCTGACGATTTAGGAGATGTCCATGTTGATCTCGGAGAAATACTAGTTCAATGGTTAGCGGAGAGATGCCAAAGCACGGATGTTTCATCTATGCAACGGCTGCTATACGATGCTTGGCAGGCACCAGGAGAATCAACATAAAGCCATGAGCTCTCTCGAGGCTTGACTAAATGCCAACAAGCAATATGGCTCCTCTGATGGCTTCTCTGCTGAGACTGGCAGCACTTGCGGGTCTGCTCAGCCTGACTGAGGCCCAGATCCGGGTGCGGTTGATGGCCAGCAGCGTGCGCGATCTCGCCGAACCCGATTTCTCTACCTTCTCTGTCGAAAGCGAAGCCCAGAGCTCGTCTACCGAAATCTCCGGTGTCAATTTCACAATCTCTGCGCCGGATGGTTCGTACCTAGAAGGCGATTACTACAAGTATCAGTATACGCGGATGGTCTCGCACCTGGGCGAACGGGTTGTGAACCAGGGCATCACCACGTCTGCGGACAATCCGGGGCCAATCACCCTGAGCATACTGGGCTTGGAGGAAGGAGTGCATACACTACTCACCTGGCATAATCTCTGGTCCGATCCAGAGCACTCGGCGGGGACTATTGGCGTATCGGTTGGAGGAGAGGAGCTTACTTCGGTATGACTTATTCCATCCGTCTTATACTCAGTGCAGACTGACCGTCTAGGTTGAACCCTCGCTCCGGGTCGACAACATCTGGGAAGCGCAGACCTCGTACATCACATTCACGGTCTCTTCTTCCGACCCGGTAGAGATCGTCTATACCCCCTCTGGTGGCGATGGCCTCGTCTATCTGAATGGGTTCGAGATTGATACACCGGCCATCGGTCACCAGGTTTCGTTTCCTACCCCTGCCCATAGGGACCTGCATCTCGAGGCCGAAGATGACAGCGTCATGGCTTCTTGGAGAGCGCCCGCCGACGTTGAGAATCCGACGTATAATCTCTATCTGGGAACGGATCCAGCGGACCTGGCTGGATCCAGTGAAGGGCTGACAGAGACGACCGCGCTTTTTGGAGGTATGCCTCTTTTCTTTGGCCGTTCCAGCAGCACTAACAACAGGAAGGGCTGAACAAACTTGACACGTATTACTGGCGTGTTGACGTTGTCGATGGAGAGACCACGTACACCGGTCGCATATTCACCTTCCGTCTAGCTCACCTGGCGTTCCCTGGCGCCGAGGGATACGGGTACGGCCCCCCTTAGCCGTAACGCCATTTGGATGTACTAATATCGGTGAACAGGCGCTTCGCTCGTGGCGGCCGTGGGGGCAAAGTGGTCAAAGTCACCAGCCTTGAAGACACCGAAGACCCTGGAACCCTACGATATGCTCTCACCGTCGAGACGGGCCCACGCATTGTCGTCTTTGACGTCGGCGGTGTCATCACCACCACTTCTCGTCTCACCGTCACGGACGACCATGTCACGCTAGCCGGTCAGACAGCCCCAGGCAAGGGTATCGCCATCCAGGGCTGGCCACTAGGCCTCTCTGGTGCATCAGACGTGATCTTCCGCCACATCCGCGTTCGCCCCGGTAGCTCAACGGGTGAGACTGTCGATGGGATGGGCATGTCCGGATCGAACTATTGCATCTTTGACCGCTGCAGTATGGGCTGGGCGATCGACGAGAGTTTCTCATCCCGGACGGCCAAGAATATCACCTTCCAGCGTAATATGATCTCGGAACCACTCAATGTCGCAGGACACCAGAACTACCCCGAGGGCACGGCTCACGGGTATGCGGCGACTGTTGGCGGTGATGTTGCTAGCGTGCACCACAATCTGATTGCACATGCTGAAGGAAGAAGCTGGAGTATGGGAGGTGGAGTAGATGATAATGCAACGTTTGCAGGCAGATTGGATATCAGAAACAATGTGGTCTATAACTTTGGTGCGTCCAATTGCCCCCCCCCCATGCGCTCCCTGGCTTCCTGAATACCTTCAGAATGATGTACTGATGGCCCCGTCCGTGCAGGCAGCAGAGTTACAGACGGTGGCGCAATGGAAGTCAACTTCGTCGGCAACCTCTACAAGCAAGGCCCTGCCAGCGACCTCACCTACGCTCTGCGCGCTCAATACGAGGATAATCTCCCCGGCTCGCAGCAGTACCACTGTGCGGGCAACTCGATGCCCGGCGTCTTTGATCAGGATTCTACGCAGGTCGTCGATGACGGTACAGGCCAGACATCTGAGATTGCCTGCTACGCTGATATCAGCATTGACCCTGCGCCGAGCTACCAGAAATTCTTTGATGAGCCGTAGGCGTCCACTCTTCCTCGGTTCAAATTTATTAAAGTAACCGGACACTAACAACGAGCAGGTTTTTCCCGTCTTATATTACCGAGCAAGTTTCAGCCGAAGCCTATAAACTGGTTCTCTCTGACAGCGGCGCGTCGCAGCCTGTCCTTGACGACCACGACACTCGCATTATAACAGAGACTCTCGAGGGCACGGCCACATACTCCGGCTCCGTTTCAGGCAAGCTTGGTCTTATTGACAACGAGGCCGACGTCGGTGGACTCGAGGATTTCCCGGAGGTCTCGCGTAGCGACACCTGGGATGCGGATAATGATGGGATAGCGGACTGGTGGGATGGGTCTACTGGCGGCAACGGGTATACCGCTATTGAAGGATACTTGAACTTCATGGCTGAACCGCACCTCTTTGTCACTCCCAGTGGAACAGGTGAGATTGACCTGGCTGCTTTGGCGAGAGGGTTCGTTGAACCGTCATTCTCCGTCGATGGTACCAAAAATGCACTGGGAGAGGTCGCTGTTGATCGGTCCACAGCAACCTATACCTCAAATGGAGACGCAGGAATCGATTATTTCACAGTCAGTGTTGAGGATTCGGAGGGAAGTACTTGGGAACGAAGAATCGGGGTTGCGGTTTTTGAAGGTGCGGATGATGTTGAATAGATCTCTCTATCTCAACATCGCGTAGACATGTGCAATTATTAGTGGAGAAAAGAGTGATTATTAATACTGTTGACGCATTTTCCATGCTGCCCCTGTGGTGAAAATAGCACTTAACCTTGACCACTTCTAGCAAACCCCAAGTGACGGGGTCACCGACGCCCCGTCTTGTCTGATATGAACTTCACTAGAACGAGACTGCTTCGTGCAAAGGAGTGAAGGGCAGGATCCGTGCTTGGATTCTGAGTATCTACCGTAATCTTGCTAAGGCTTATAGTATAGATCCAATGCAGCACGTCAAGTGCTTGGCTGATTGAAAGCATACAAGAAGGCATAGCCCAGTTGCTAGAGATTCGCAGCGGACGTGAACCCTCAAAAAGCCTGTCATTGACAACGGGCAGCGAAGAAGGTTAACGGCATAGCATCCACAGGTCGCCGAAAGTGGTCCCACAACAGCATTGTGAAATCGCGTTGGAACTGAATATGAAAGTTCCTGCTCAGATCTCTTCCCAGCAACTCGCATCGGAACAGCATGCTATCAATCCCTGGACTCGGGCCTTGTGGCTATAATAAATCACCAACTGAGATTTTTCAAAGGCTGACCAAGTCCGCAATTTGGGCCCTTCCTCATGAATTTCATGCCGCTGACCGTGTCAGGCAGGTCGACGTGTTCCCAGTCTACCTACCTATAGCCCAGGATAGGTACCGCATTCCTTTTGATGGTGCCAGGTTCTTGTTTTGTGTTGTTGCAACCGTGAAAGGGATCTGTCTCCTATTTAGCCACAAAGAAGAGTAACTCTTACATTGCAATCGCAAAAGTCAAAAGGCATTACCTCCAATGACCACGTGGGTAAGAGGGAGAGCTACACTCACTATAAATATGGTGCAACACAATTGAAGATAGCCTCCCCAGAATCATCGCCCAAAGCATTTATCTGGTCCAGAGTCCGTTGTTATTCGATATCAATCTTCGCGTGCACCTCATGATATCGAGAACGGTGTAAGACGGTGCGCTGAACTTAGTCAAGGTCTTTGGACTAGGAGGAGGGGATGAAAGAGGCAAGTTTTGACGTCGAATGCCCTGAGGGATCGACTGTTGATCCTGTTCTTACCAAATGAGCGCTCCAGCTTGCCTCCCCGCCTGCAGACGACAGACACAAATTCCAGCAACACCGCGACCATATCGCGTGAACTCTCCCCATCCTTCATCTCCTCACTCAGTTGCAAGAGCCGGAGCCCCTGCAAAATTCTTCTACAATGGCAGCCACGACGAGATCTCCCTACCCTTTCTCTTTCACCTCACCCTCAGAAATGACGTCACAGTCACCCCCCAACAGCCGCGGGGCCATCCCCTCGCTTCAAGCCTCGCGTCTTCGATCGCTCATGCTTGAAGCGTACGCCGACCGATCCAAAATCCTCGCTTTTCCATGCAGCTACGATGGACTCTCGTCGCGGCTAATCGAGGAAGCCGGCTTCCCAATGCTCTTCCTGTCCGGGTTCGCGGTCTCCAGCACACATGGCCTCCCGGATACAGGCTACATCGCAATGGCGGAGATGTGCGATAAGATTCAGGAGACAGTCCGCGTAACGAGCCTACCGATCATGGTCGATGGTGATACAGGGTACGGAAGTGCGATGAATGTCAAGCGCACGGTGGAGAGTTTCGCTGCAGCGGGCGCGGCGGGGGTTATGATTGAGGACCAAACCTGGCCGAAACGTACGTCACCTATCGCATTCCCTTAATGATTTTAACAAGCCCTAAGATTGATCTTGTGGAAAGGCTGCGGCCACACCAAAGGCAAATCTGTTGTTTCTCGCGGCGAAGCATACGCTCGGATTCAGGCAGCCTGCGACGCGCGCAATGAGGGTCGTGACATATTTATTCTCGCTCGGACAGATGCTTTGATTCATGGATGGGACGAGGCCCTGACCCGAGCGAAAGAGTTTAAAAGAATTGGGGCCGACGCGGTGTTTGTAGAGGCATTACCTGATCGCGACGCGATGAAGCGCTGCGTCGAGGAGCTACAGATTCCGATGCTTGCAAATATCATTGAAGGAGGGATGACGGAGAATCTTTCTGCTAAGGAGCTGGCTAGCTTGGGCTTTGCGGCGGTCGCGTATCCGTGGACGCTGGTCGCTGCGAAGCTGAAGGCCGTTAAGGACGCGCTGGAGGGACTGAAAAGAAGTATGCTGGAGGATGCACCCCCACCGATGATCCTGGGATATGATGAGGTTTGCGAGGGAGTCGGCTTCAAAAAGTACTGGGTAAGGTCCCCATCTACAAGGATGATGTAAAAGATAGAACTGACGAAATAGGATCGGGAATCGCGGTACGAGTTTGATGAGGAGGGACTGGTCAATAGGAAGTAAATTATATGAATACAAAATATTAGATCCCTACTAGTTTAACTGCTGAACTATCCATTCTTAGAGAGGCAATGACATCATGTCAGAGGCGCCAGGAACGTCCCGTCGATCGCCATCAGATCTTTTTTAATCTCCCCGCAGTTCTCACCAAGACCTCCACCAATATCTCAATTCCGTCATTAAGCATGCCCCAAAAGCTCTTTATCCTTGTTTACAAAGGAGACCCCCTAGACTACTCCGAGTACCGCCACACAGCGCTCTATTTCCAGTTCGCCTCGTCTAGCCGGAGCATCATGCATGTCATCGGGTGCCCGGGCCTCTTCCGCTTCGCGCATGCCCGAGGCGCCGGCATCGACCCCGCGAATGTCGGGATTCTCGCCAAAGTCGTGCCAGTGACGGATATTCCGACGAAGATCGGCGAGGACTCGATATGTCAGACGGTCGAACGAACGCCAATTCGAAACGGGCGGGATGATCTCGATTGGAATTGTCAGAACTGGGTAGGGGATGCCTTGGCGAGGCTGGTGGACAGAGGGTGGATTACGCAGAAACATAGGGAAGATGCGATTGATAAAATGGCGGATGCTTGCTTAGAGGCGCGGGACGATGCAATTTGAGCCGGTACTGAGAATTGGCTTGTCTATCATGGATGAACTGCGGTCACAGAGTGGTGATTGCTCTTTCACCCCGGTGCTGCTTCAACCCTTCCTCGTTTCCTCAACGAGGCTCTGAAACCTCAGGAGAATTCTTCCTCACTGCCTCTCATCGCGGACTCACTACCCGTCATCGCCAAACTGCGCCGTTTGTCATCAGTCCGCTCGCCATCACCACTCTATGTTTCTTCGCGTGGGAATCAACACTTATCCTGGCACAATAGTCGACGTCTAGATACAAATGTGGCAAAGCTTGGATGACTATTGGGATTCGAAGAACGTCCAGGCGACACCTCTCTTTCGTCTCAGTTAAGCCGGAGGGAAGAAGGATTCAAAATGTCCATCCTACCTCTCCCGGATCACATCTCAATAATACAAGCTAACTACCCCTGGTGGTTCCCATAAAAAATCAAGGTCCCTCTGAGATTCCGCCATGGCGCTATGGAAAGCTAGCGCTGCTACCGATCGGGGAAGGCTACCTTGACCAGCGCTACGTAGAGATTCTGACAGCTCTAAACCTTCAAACCCAAGAAGGTCCGTCTTTTGGATCGTTGGCTTCCATGACGCGATAAAACGTGACTTGTTCTCTAACTTTTGCTGCCAGTTGAGCTTGCGCAGGTTAGCTAGAGATAATATCATACTCAAACGGCATTGTCGATTAAAGATCACGGCCAGTTCTTCGTCTTGGGTTAATACGGATAGAGGCGGAGGTGGACACTCCGAGATTCCGCCCCTGCCTTATACTCGAGCAATATTCTGTGAGAACGGAGATTGAACGCCGAAGGCGATTACTTGCATCCTTAGTTGTCATCTTACGACTACGGAAGGCAACTTATCACCCCAAGTGTCGTGTGACGAGGAAGGCGGAGAAGGGAATGCAAATGATACGCCAGACCTCAGCCACATGGTTATCAAGTCATCAGGTGCGAGCCAGAGTGTGTAACCATGATGACGAACTATGGCTGCATACAATGAACAGGAGATGAAACTCCGCCCAATACATCCCGATACACAAATACGAAAAAGATACGAACTTAGATACGAACTATAAATCCTATTGCCATGGTCTGGCAACCCGCAACGAATTGATCGAGAAATGTCAGAAAAGGGTTCAAGGAAGTCATTTTCCTGTTCAGAATCTACGATTATTGGTACATTATTAAAGGCGAGTTCAACTTTCCCAAGCTAAACGATATATCGGGAGATACGAAAGCCCTTCGGATATACGGATAAAGGGGCCCGGATAAACCCCTCAGCATCTCGGAATTTCCGATTCCTTCAAACAACCGGGTGGGGCATCGGAAATACGGATGAACCCTAACTATTCGAAGTCAACCCTTTCTTTTGGTTCTTCAGAATTCTAGAAGCATTCTAGAAGCGAACACGGACTCGATTGGTTGTTTTCTGAAAGTTATCAGAAGAAGATGCGGATGGTGATTCATAATCAGCGCAACATACTGTGACATATTGTGACTGAAGGTTGACGTGCTTCACTCGGAGTTAGTATTCCGGGGTCCAGACGACAAGCTTAACCTATTTAAAATTAAACGGGAGACGTCATACTTTAATCTTATCTTCATCGTCGGTGGATCCTGCATAATTCCTCATCTTGCCCCTACTTAGTTGCCAACTGCCTGTCCAGCAAGCAACCTAGGCTGAAAGGCTGAAGCCAGGACGGGCACAATGGCCGCCATGGATGACGAGCAGGAGAAGAACGAGCACGGCAACGAGCTCTCGCGCACCAACACCAACCAGTCCATCGCGGATACATTCTCTCGGCCGCGCGAAATCGTCTTCGTTATTATAGTATGCATGTCGCAGTTCATCACGCAGGCGAATGTCGGTGTCTGCCTGTCGCCCCTGGATATTGTCGGCGGCGAGTTTGGGCTCAGTGAGCAGGGCGGACTGGCCTGGTTCCTGGCTGGATACTCCCTGACAGTCGGCACCTTTATTCTTGTCTTTGGTCGATGCGGGGATCTCTTTGGGTACCACCGGATGTATATCATCGGTTTCCTTTGGTTGGCTCTCTGGTCGCTCGTCGCGGGCGTTAGCGTGTACTCAAACTATATCCTGTTTATTATTTCGCGTGTTCTGCAGGGCCTAGGGCCCGCGATGCTCCTGCCCAATGGGCTGGCTATTCTCGGCGCGACATATGCGCCGGGGAAAAAGAAGGATATGCTGTTTGCGCTGTTTGGAGCGACGGCTCCCAACGGTGCGATTATTGGTGGTGTATTTGCCGCGCTCTTCTCCCAGCTGGCCTGGTGGCCCTGGACATACTGGTCTATGTGCATCGTCTCTGTCGTATGCGCCGGAATCGGCTACCTCGTCATCACGCCGATCCACCACTCCAAACCGACAGATAACCTTTTCGTCTCGCTCGACATCCCCGGCGCGTTCACCGGCATCACCGGTCTAGTTCTTGTCAACATCGCATGGAACCAAGCGCCTACCGTCTCATGGGCCGAACCCTACGTGATCATCCTGCTCATCCTAGGCGCCCTCTTCATAGCTGCCTTCTTCGTCGTCGAATTCAAGTACGCAAAGCACCCGCTCATCCCCTTCCACGCCTTCTCCACGGACGTCTGCTTCGTACTCGGCTGCGTCGCAACAGGCTGGGGCTGTTTCGGTACCTGGATTTACTACTCCTGGCGCTTCCTCCTCGACTCCCGCGGCGCAACGCCCCTCCTTGCATCAGCACAGTTCATCCCGCCCGGTATCTCAGGGCTTCTCGCCTCCTTCGCGACGGGGTTTCTCATGTCCCGCATCCGCCCGCCACTGATCATGTGCATGTCTTTAACCGCATTTACCCTCGGAACGATCCTCATCACCATCGCACCGGTGCACCAAACGTACTGGGCTCTTACGTTTGTTTCACTTATCATCATACCCTGGGGCATGGACATGTCCTTCCCCGCTGCCACGTTGATGCTCAGCAACGCCGTTGCGCGCGAGCACCAGGGTCTTGCGGCGAGCCTGGTCACAACGATCGTCAACTACAGTATTTCTCTCAGTCTTGGGTTCGCCGGTACGATCGAGAGCCAGATTGTGCACGGTGACTCACCCGAGGACCGGTTGAAAGGGTACCGCTCAGCGCTGTATTTTGCGATTGGGCTGGGTGGTTTAGGACTTTGTCTTAGTGTGCTTTATACCATGAAGAGTTATTTCTGGGGTCGGAGGACAGATGAGGTTGAGAAGAGGGAGAAATCTGTGGAAAGGGAGTGTGAAGAAGACGGCTCGTAGCCGCTGGCTAGGCTTTTGGCAGGGAAAGAGGCAGTGACTGGGAACGCAAGAAGCGGTAGCTTTGACTGCATGTGTAAAATTTAAAGACTCATAAAGGTACCTTCACTAGATGTTGGCTAGCCACTAATAGAGCCGTCATTTTTCGCGCTACTTTTCCATTGGAAGTTGATTAGCTAGCAAAGCAAAGAGATCGACCGCCACGGACCTGACTGGTTATCTGCAGCTAGAACATCTAGAGATAGTACGCACTCTCGCGGGAAACGTACGTCTTTCCTGGAAATCCCAGCCCTAATGGAAGAAATTGTGTACCCTCTTCCCCTACTATCCGCTCGAGGTTCCTGGCAGCGGTATGAACCACCATGTTCTGGGGTCCTTTTCGCACCGTAAATCCTTTAGCGACAGAATCACAGTACTCGTCGGCTAACAGTCCAGGAAGTGCTTTGTCAGTGTCACTGGTTAGTGTTCATAAATAGCATATTTTGCTCTCTACCTTCACAGTTCTGTTGGATTCCCCATCACATCGGATCCAGCCAACGACGCATTTGCTAGGCACTTGTGTAGCCCAATGTTGGAATGCGCGATGGAGAGCAGACCGTTAGAGACACCTTTGACGATCTCTTCACTGATGATCAAGTAGTGTAAACCGATATCCAGCATGTCCTTGAGCTACTCCAAAAATGAACTCCTTATCAATGTGCTTCTCTGTTCATTTAACGACCTCAGAAATGTTGCAGGACCCATTGGACCAGCTGCGAAATGTCACTTCATTCGCTATGCCTGTGGACAATCCGGATATAGCTCTGTTTGTCAATCGGAACTCGAAATCTGTCCAGAGTCCAAAATGTTGCTCATAAAATGCTGCTGATAACCTGGCAGCAAAGCATTTATGGCGTAATGGTGGCTGCGTATGTCCATATGTCGTCTCGCTCGAATCCTCCGCCGATGTAATCTAGCATATACGAATTACAATGGCTTTGAGTGTTTAACGTCTCCTGATATCAACGGAGCTTGCGCATACTGCCCCGGCTACTCCTGGTAGTGCAGTCGCTGGCAGAACGTAACTGGCTGGCCCAGTCGAAGATCAAGTCGAGGACTCATCGGGTTGAACATAGAGCCACAAACAAGGAGCAAATAGCTGTACAAATAGCCCTAGACCGTGGCAAACTCTTCTTCGTTGAGGGTGTAGACCACCAAGCTGTCAGCACTAAGAGGTACGCAGTATTGAAAATGATTGGGGCCTAGAGTGCATTGAGAAGTAATGAAAGTGGTGGCACTTCGTCAGGCTCAGCAATTCAGTTGTGGTGGTCGTGGATGAGTCAACATCGGCCTTAGTGCATGGTAGGGAGGAATCAGGTAGTTTGAGTATGGCACGTCGAAGAAAAAGCAAGTATTAGGTGTACTGAGCATCTAATGCATCAGGTATGGCAGCGATAGTCATCTACCCGTAAAGGCAGAGTGCTCTACAATATTGTATTCGTTGTCCGACCAAATCATCCAATCTTCACGTTGAAGCTGGAGTGACCAATTCTGAACACCAGTGATGAGTAGCAGGCTATAGTTAGCCTTGGGGTAGTGCTTCTGCTCTGAACGAACGCTATCTAGACTTCAATCGTGCGCATTTGCACTTCTTCTGGGCTGCCTTCAACTACCCTTATCCCATATACGCTAGGGTTATTAAGATAGTAGATTGATTTCTTGCGGGTTACTACGCCAAGCAGCTTGAAAAATCTTTGACAGGGCTTGATCAAGCGAATCACCATTAAATAGACTTGGCCTGGTCCCCGGGCCAGTAAAGGGGGTAGGGGGCTGAGGTCAGAGCAAGAAGTTCTGTCAGCCTAGGGGGACACACAACTTCGATGAATAAGCATATGGTAATGTAAACTGAAGTCTCGTCTTAAGAGTTTGTCAGAGTGTGTCGGGCACACCTACTTGGGTAATCTTGACGAGTTGCAAGTCGCAAGCCTTGCGCAGGCCCACTCTTTTTTGCCTTATTTTCTTTTTTTACCCTGACACTCTCGTTTGGGTTGCGTACCTTACCACGCCACCTCCTGTGATTCGTTGACCATCCAGCCTTCAGTCAGCCTCTTACTTAGGATGATATATTATAACATATCTTAGCTTCTCGGAACCAATCAGCACCATAGGACCTTGTCTGAAGCCATGTTGCGGTGTTGAGCTGGCAGGAGATGAGATCGATGCCGTGATACTCACGTCGAGTCAGAATTTAGAGAGCCAGCATTTAAAGAGCCAGTGCCTGGATTATAGTTGTCATTATGTTGTAAATTGTTGATGTCAGTTCTTCATTGCCATTCTTTCCCCTCTGCTAAAGTCTCGCATAGACTGCTTTTCATCATTTCGCGTACTCGCAACAGGCCTATTCCTCCCTCCTCTGACCAACTCTTATTATACGACGGTGCTGTTTTTCTCATTCCACCGTCCTATCCCAGGGCATTTGTCGACGCTCGCTCTATCATTGGCATGACCAGGTCCACTGAAAATATCCTTACCTTCTCCACGCTACATCACCGTTCCTACTTCCATTGTTGGCGTCTGGGCAGTAATTCAGTGCTGCCGTCGCCGCACTCGCACTCATTCGTCAGTCTGGAACCCGGCGGAAGTCTCTACAGGATGCCCTGACTGCCTTCCCACGTCTGAGTCTCTACAGCATATGGGGCATAAATCGGAGCAGCCCCTGGCTGAAGCAGGGTTACTTTCATATCATCATATCATGCGTGCGTTACTGTCCTCGTCGTCTTGAAAGCATAGACACTGATGGCTAGACACAGATGTTGGACGGATTGAAGTTCGTCGCCCTAGACAGCCGTGGTGGCAATTTTAACATGGGGCCGAGGCCTACGATATTGGATCTGCGTATATACATTTGATAGAGTCAAAAATGATAATACTCTCCACTATCGCCAAGCTGGGGCTAGTTCTCTTCCTCATCAAGACTCAAGTATCACTGCAGCCTACATTCTCTTGCCTGCACAGCCTTTGCTTTCCTGGCTCTTCGCACTACCATACTACTTCTGCCCTGGCCGCTACCGGTCTCATGTTCTGGCTGTTATCTGTAGTTGTGCTGTCGTTGTTTCTTTGTAACCTGCCGCACCGAGTCTAGCATTCGTTGCCGTTGTTCTACTAAATGTGTGATGGAGGTTCCAGTTTCCATGACCTGTGGCGTCTCGCTATAGTACCTGATAATCCTCTCTTTTGATATTTGAGTCTTCCTGTGCAAGAGGACTCTGAGGGATAATTGGTGGGTCTATCTGCTGGCTGTAGAGTCATAACTATGAATGCAGATAGATGTGCCTTCAACGCAAACATGAACCCTTGCCAGTGGATACTTCAGCAAACCACCTTATACTTACGACTGATGTATCCCATAGAGAACTTTGAGACTCTGAGAACACTTCAGCCATTAGCATCTGTCTCAGAGACTATAACCGACTGCCAAGGAGGACTAGAACATATGTTCAAACATAAAAGTGCATAAAAAATGGCCCATTGTTAACAGATAAAAAGCTGTGCTAGAGCTGTACTTCGCGCAGCAGACATTCGATTCGATGTGCAGCGGCCTTTCAAGCTACGCAGCAAGTGGCAAGCTATTCAAACTAGTCCAGCATCTGATATTTAAAATACGCTTGAAATAAGCAGGTTTATCATAATTCAACTTCCCAGCCGGTCTGCCGTACAAACTCAACGTCATTCTTCTTCCACTCCTCTATCATCCCCAATATATCCACATCCCGCTTCAAGAAGGCCTCATCGGACCGCATGTTATCCAGTAATGAGCGCGCTAATTTTACTCCAACACATATAATGATGGGATTTTGTTTCTCGAGCTCGCGCCATACGCATCCAAGACGTAGCATGCAAGCCTTAAGGTCTGCGGAAGGAATCTCCCGCAGGACCGACTGGAACGAGTCGAGCTTCAGCAGCAAGGTCGAATCGGCCGAGTTCTTGATGATCAGGTCAACGAGTGCAGATATGAATATCTCCGCTGCAGAGTGAGATTCCGAGGCAGATGGGTTGTAGATAGGAGAAGGGAGTAGTAGGGCATGGTATTCGAACTGGGAGGGGAGTGTCACTGGGTAGTCCGTTGCTGACCAGCCTTCCCTGCGAACGGTCTCACAGACACTGATGACTCGAGCCATAGCGTCTGTCAGATCGTGGTAGATCTGCGCCTTGTCCGCAGGCTCCTTCACGTCAGAGACGGATTGTATGCGGCTATCCCTGAGAGCTCGGAATGGCTCTAGTGTATATTCTGGGTGCAGAATGTACTTCTTCACAGACCGGTTGTACTTGACTGGATTTCGAATAATAAGTTCGGCGCAGAACTCAAACTCTTCAAGAATCAGCGCAGTGTTCAACCCATTCAGTGCTTTTGAGCCCCCTTTGACGAATTGGGAAAGGAGCTTCTCTAGGCTGTAGATGGCAGGACGACCGCACAGAGATGCAAAGAAAATTTCCCAGTGATCTCGGACATTACTATCCTTGAGAGGCGCTTCGGCCGTTACTGCGAGCGCGCTGTCGATGCGAGCGAAGGATTCGTAGTGGAGGTAGCTCAGCGCCCAGGGACGGTGGAACTGTCGTAGAAATGACTCTGGGAGATACTCTGTCCATCGCCAAAAAAATCTTATTTGTGAGATCTGGAATGAAGGGTCCAATCTCGTCCTCTGTTATGTTTAGGTCCGAAAGCGAGAGTCCCAGTCTAGCGGCCATCGCAGCTATCCATTTCGTGTGCTGACGTGAGGATTCCTGCAACAGAGGCAGCAATACATTCTCTACGTATTCTGGCCGTAACTTCTCCGGGATACTCCAAAAGGCAGCTGAAAACGCCGAGTTCAAAACCGGACGCTCAGTGAGTGGTGCGACATAGGGTAGCGGGCCCCCTCGTTCAGGGTTTTCCGCCATCTCCCATTCGACTTCGGTAGTGACAGCGCGCTCGTTTGGCCCTGTGACTGAAGAAACAATCGAAGCAAAGACCTTGTATGGCTCAGGATTCTCGCAGCTGCCGACAAGGTTCAAGAGTGCAGCCACGATTTCCCTGCGGATGTCAACGTGACGAGCCGAACTGAACATTTTCTGCAATATTTCCATCCTGTCTGCTTGAGAAAGAAAGTCTGCCTCAGCCAAAGCCTGCGCAAGCATTTTCGCCGTTGTCACTTTAATGAAACCTTTCTTCTCTTTGGGCTGCTGCTGGTTCTGGTCCTGTTGCGCCTGTAGCGCATCGCATACGTATCCAGCGAATCGCGACATCAATTCACGTCCCTGCTCGGGGAAAAGGACACGTCCAAGCTTGACAAGGCTTATTTTCCGGTGGAACGAAGACTCCCCCGGAAAATCTTTCCACACTCGAATCATGATGTCAACGGCGAGCTGCGGCTTATCGCTGGAGAGCAGAATCTCGATCAGATCGAACGTGCCGAACAGGAGGGCTGAGTACGTCGGGGCATTGGGTTCAGCTTTCAACGTATCCAAGATGACCAGATAAGATTTCGCAGGATTTGTGAAGGGACTCGCCTAGCGGAGCTTCTCAAAGCGTCTATCGGTGGGCTTAATGCTTTTTCGAGCTTTTCCCTGGTGTGGAACGCAATGAAATTGTCTGCCAGACGTATGGGAGGATACCGCGGACAGTCGACGTCAGGGAATTTTGCTCGCAGGATCCCCGGATCTTTGGTATAAGTGTCTAGAAACAAGAGGGCTGCTAAGACAACAGAGTCTTGTATGCAGCGTGAAAAGTCTTGACTGGCTTTTGCTTGTGAATCGGAAGCAGGCGACCAAATCGAGAGATACTGAGGTGTTGCTTGAGCTGGAAGCTTCCTGACATGCACGTAAGGGAATTGTGAGGGTATGCCCCGTTCCAAGCGGCAATTGAGAACTGTGCAGGGTATTCTGTCCAGAGTCTCTTCCATGTCCTTGAACGGTTTCTTCGAAAGAGGATAATCACCCTCCTGGGGATCCCATTCAATCATGCCTGTTTCTGATGCTGAGGGAACCGCGGATATCCTGGGCGTGACCGCCAAACAAGGACCAGGTGGCTGAATAGTATCAAGGGCCTCCCCTATATGCTCTCGATGCCGGATCTTAGCGACCAGCAGTCTTGAAAAAGATAAAGGTAGTCTGGATACGGCTCCAAAATCTCAGAATAATGCTCCCACACACACAGAACATCGCGGTTTCTATCTGCAGGGTTATCATTTTCAAGGAGAGCACGGACGATGAACCCGAGACAGTCCACAAATCCACCGATATGCGTTTCTTTATCTTCCATGACAAGCATAACGGTGTTGACCGCTCCAAAAAGTACCTCGTTGGCTCTTGACGAGAGAAAGGGCGCGTGATCTGGTGCTTCATTACCAGGTGGAGCCAGTCCGAAGTGTAAACTAGATGTTGGATCGCTAACCCTCGCGGCAAACCAGGGTTGAGTTTAACCACGTCTGGATCTTGTCGAGACCGGTGTCGCTGCCAAATCTCGTCTCGTGCTTTTGCGAGTCGGTCCATGAATGTCAGTTCTGGAAGTGTAGGCGCTCTAGGAAACAGGCAAGGTGATAAGAGTAAACCGGATGGACCACTCCATCTGACATCTGTTCAAGTTGCCTTGTCGTTCGTACTCCATCAGGACCGGGATTATTGGGTCGAGGAGTATTTCAGCCAGTTCACACTCAGTGAATGACTCGCCCCGGGCCAGGTCTCTTACCGATTCCATTCTGCAACCAACGATGGCAGAAAACATGTGGCAGATCCGACCTGTAATTTTAGATATTGAAGACCGCGCCCATGGTTCACGCAGTAGAAGCAAACATGTTTTGAGGAGACCATCCAGAATTTTATGCCCGGTCTGCGTTTCTCGTTCTAGGTCTGATCTGGGCACAGATGCCTCTCCATGTGTAGCAGTTCTACAGGAGAGCATCAAAGGGCAGCGGTCGATGATCTCGTACATCAAGTCAGGAAATACCAGCTGTCCCCAAGGGTTAGTCAGGAGTGAGTCTGAGATGCATGAGATTGACTCACTGGGTCCCGGATGTATCTACTAGTCCATTCAACTATCTCGGCAAAGATATCAATGGAGCTCGTTCTCGCTGCCAGTTTGACAGCCGACGTTGCCCAACGCAGACGCTCAGCGGGCTCGCGCGCACGCATCGATTTCTGCTTCATCTCACCCAGGACTAAATTCTCTCAGTAAAATGGGGGGAGCCGTAAGGAGGGCAAGGTCCTGCTTACCTTTGAGGGTTATGGGGAACCCTTTTCGTTTAGGGGTAGCCGATTCCCAACTTGCCCAGAGTAGACACTGTGCCTCCCAAGATGGCATTTTCAATTCCGGGTTTCTGCTGTCAAAGCTTGGAAGGAACTCCTCGCAGTGATAGATATGGAGTGACCGGCCAAAGAGGGACTCGGAGTCGTCAGGTCGCAGCCTATCCAAGACATCCAGATCCCAGCAAGGCATGAGTTCTTGCTCTCTCTGAGACGGCGGCCAGGCTGTGAGGTCAAAGCCCAGGGTGGGGGAGTGTCGACAAACTAATTGAAGGAACTCCTTTCTTCCTCTAATATTTACGAGACAAAGAAGGCTGTTGAGGGTTTCAGAGGATTGTCCATGTTTTTCACCCTGATTCTGGAAGCTCTCGTCCTGCACTTGCAGCACCCTCATGATCAAACAGTCCTCCAGTTCGACCTGGTATGCTGACAAGTCTTTCAAGCGCCGCCTCTTCTGGTACTGTCCTACCAGGCCTTCGTGGGAACCTTTCACTCCTCCAAAGCGTGAGATCGACCAGAACTGAACAATATCCCGTGAAAGAGCACGCGAAAGCCAGCCGGAGGTTGTACTGAGGAGCCTCATTGCCCTAGCTTGGAGAACAGCAAACCCTTGACTCAAAATCCTCAACAGTGATCCAAACGGCAGTTTATCTCGGATCCCCTGTCTCGCCATTGCCTCCACCAACCGCTCAAGTGCATGGCTTTTGAGCATTTCCGGCTCTTTTTCCAGGGCCGTCAAGAGGTCCATGCCAAACAGTAGTCCCGGAGTCAGGGTAAGGGTGAGCTGCACGTCCTGGTAATAGATGGGGTCATATGGTTCTTTAGATCTCAGCAATGCGGTTTGACACTGCTGGAGGGTCTTACGCCGCACTTCCTTGGGCATTTCTACTCTTCCAATGGCTATTCGCCGTAGAAGTGGAGTATGGACGCGGGACGTATATTCGAGGAGCTCTGGACACTTTGGCGACTGAGATCGAAGCATATCTTCGACTCTTTCAGCGCTACAGTACGCGTATAAGTGGGATACATGGGACAACAGCGTCCTCGACAACCAAGGATCCGTGGCCTCAACAAGATCGAGGAACTCCTCAATGCACACTGACACCACTTTTCTGTCGGGAACCACCTGGCAGCGCCCAAAAATGAGCTTGAGCAGGAGTCGCGCTTCCATCAAGGGCAAGCTATCCAGGATGCCTTTGATTCCTTGCGCACCGCCGAGAAAGTCCCATCCTCGCTCTTTCCAGTGAGTGCTCAAGAAAAGACGGCGGGCAAAATGTCTAGCTACAAAACGAACCCCGCACGATGGATTTGTGAGTGCGGCGACGGTAAATTGCTGACTGTACCGGCACGTCAACGACAGCCAGACTTCGTATACGGACGAGGGAATTGCCTCTGTATGGATCTGATCGAGGATGCACCTGTCGATGAAAGTAAGGTTTTCTATCGATGCATCTGCGGCTATAAGTGTGCGGAAGTGCGAGGCGAGGGTGCGCGGAGGAGCCAGAAGGGCCCTGGGCTGCAGAGCCTCGGGGATCATGTTTTTTTAGTGTTGTCAGTTGATCGCGAGTAGATCGTAAGTAGATCGTCAGTGGATCTGATGATGGTGACCTGGGCTTTCTTCCTTGGGAACCACGAGGTTTAAGTAATCCCTGCATAGAACGGGGCGGTGCAGCAATGAGCACTGTGAGTCACTACCCTACAAATGTTAGCCTCCTCGGTTATCACAGCGGAAGACACCCGATGTGACCTTAGAAATAACACTTCAGGCCCTCTACGGGTTAGCGCAAGGGTCCGACGAGGAGTGTGAGGGCTAGGCCGTTCGAAAGGTGCTAAGAAAAGACCCCATATTTCAGGAGAAGAGCATCCACAAATGCCCTACAGAACAGGAGGAATCGAGAAACATGCCAAAATAGCGGGATATCCAGCCCCTTCACGGTTACAACCTCTCAAAAAATCGTCCTTCTATCAATATTATCAGTACAGGCACGCGGCAGTATACCTCGTGTGAAATAGAACTGAAACCCAAAGGGCAATGATGCCCAGGAGGTAACAGTGGGAATAGGTACTACATGCAGAACTGGCCACAACAATAAGCAAAGGAGCCGAGGAAGCTTGAGGGAGCCGTTGGGACCATCAACATATCCACAAAAAAAACTATCCCTTCAATCCTGAATGATTCTCCTAGCTGAACGCCATGGTCTCATCCCGGGTTAGAGTCACGGTATACTAAGTAGACGAACATTCGAAAGACTCGCTCAGCGCATAGATGGACTCGCGTTACTCCCATGGTTTGAAAATCGGGCGACGGATTTCAAGGCTCTCATAGCCTAGGTAAGCGGCTATTAGCATAGAAAATATCAACAATACATTCGCGATGTAACCTACGAACGACATGAGGGGACGGCAGTAGACCATATCGTGAAGAGTGTAAGGAGTTAGGGCTCAGCGCGGGTCGATTCGGGAATTGGTGCAGACAGATCGCATTCAGGGCCTTCGGAAGAACCTCTGTTCTGCTCCTATTGTTTGCTTGGCAGAAATGTTTTCTCCAGCACTTGATAATCGCCCAGACGCCGATGAGAGAGGTCGGGATGGTGATGAGGAGCGTAATTAATGCTAAGGTGTTTTCCGTCGGCCAGTTCATACCTTGGTTCAGGTAATGGGGCGCGGCTGCTACAGGTTTCGAGGTTTCAAGAAAGAAACGTGCAAAAGAGTTTAAGTTGATTGTTGAGGAAGGATCAGTTGATTTTTTCTTACAGCGTCCTGGTCGACAGTCTTCTCAAAATTATGCCCCGGTGCTTATGTTGGCGATCTTTTATACTGTCAGCTTGGAAATAGACTAATCTGGAAGGTGTGTCTCCTTTTTGGGTTAGCGGTATATTTTCTCAATATAGACTAGGGTCGAGTATGACTGGACAAGAAGGTTGTGCATGGAAAGCAAGTACAGGCGGGTGCATTAGCTACGTACTGTTCTGGAAGACCCAACTACCCGGGTGAACCTGGACGATAGCCACATGTGACGTTTTCCGTACAGCTAGAGTAAACCCTACTGTCATAAATGAATGGCTGCATACACAGAATTCATTGAATAGTATACTCCGTCCTGCTCACCCCGGATCGTCTACGCTTAAGAGCAAGAATAAATCAGAGCAGTGCGAGTTCAACCCTGTTTAACCCTGTAAAGAAAATGAAAGAAAGAAAAGAAAGGAAAATGACAGGAAAAATAAAGACGAAAAGAAGAAAGGGCATGACTTTGAACTAGCAGCTCCATCACACTAAGCCAAATGCCTCTCATAGAACCCCAGCACTCTTGTCCAGAGATCAAGCAAGTGTTTCCGGTCTCGAATAACGTGTTTCTCTTTGGGATATAGCACCATCTGTACCGGTCCATTCCATCGCTGTCGCTGCCGCCAGAACGCCAGCGGCCCGGATACGGGAACCTGGTCATCCTCGCGACCGTGCAGGAGAAGCAGAGGCGTGCTCTTCTCGATTCCGCCCTTGGATTGATCTTCCCCAGAGACATACCCGTCATCTTTATCCTCTGCATCAAGTCTGAGCCACAGGGGGTTAGTATTTGCATCTACAAGACCCCAGTCAGGGACTCCTCCACCGCAGACAACAGCGCGAAAACTGAACTCGTTGCGTATGACCGCAAGAGAAGATAGAAAGCTGCCATCCGACCATCCGCTAATCGTAACCCGGGACTCGTCCACGAGATTCTCTGAGACGGCTTTCTTTAGAATCACCAGGACGTCCGCGTAGCGCTCATTTATCCCGCCTCCGCCTCCGCCACTACCACTTGGACGTATATTGGGGCACAATACTGCGTATCCAGCGGTTGTTAGATATGCGACGTCGAGGTGAGAGCCTACTGAGAAGGACGGCAGCGTTGAATGGCTGTGCAACAGGACAACTGTTGGCGGCAGACGGCGGGTGAAAGTTACTGGCTTGGGTGTAAAGAGCCATCCATCACACTCCCAGCCATCTGGGCCAGTTGCTGAGATACGCTTTGAGCGGAACCCGTCAAAGGCCGAATTGTGGGATGAGAGTTTCACGAGACTCCGGCTGCTGCCATCTTTGATGATGACAGACCACACCTCGTTTGCGACTTGCGGACTACTCCGCGCGAGGACGAGGGTGAAATCATCTGGGTCCGGATGACGGTACGCATCGAAGGAGGTGATTTCATATTCGGAGTTGAAGAAGCTCGAGAAAGGCCAGGCCATGCTCTGGACCCCTAATGCGTGCGCGGACTCGTGGGTGGGGTTTCTCACGCAGGCGATGGCCGAATGCCGTGCTCGGTGTAACGAGATGGCTTCTCCAGTCCATCCAAAGTAACTCCCGTACTGCTTTGACTTGATGCGGGCTTCGTAAACGGAGGGTTGTGTGTATGGTGGTGTTGGGCGAGCGATGAAGTGGAGGCGACCAGGCTGCGTCCACACCAACGAGGTGATGGGGCTGTTCGTGCTGATGAATCTCCTTCTTGAGCCGGTTTCAACCGAGACGAGATCGATCTGGCTGCTGCTAGAGTGCAGCGCAGATGGATCGGCGACGGTATATGCGAGTTCTGTCGTGTTAGGGCTTGGACTCCATGAGAAGAGAGCCACATTCTGGTCTGCAGGTGTCAAAGCCCGAAGGCGTCGTCGCTCGACATCGACGATGCGAAGACGCTGATTGCTGTTTTCTTCGCATTCTCCAAAGACTAATGGCTCGTCCGCGTCGACTTCCTTCTCATCGTCACCCCCTTCTCTACTGAGGAACGCGATATATCTGCCATCGGCACTCCACTCGAAGTCTTGCACTCGCCTCGCGTCTTTATCTTCAGTAAGAGGATACGCCTCTCCAAGCCCTCCAATGCCCAACAGATAGATCACACGGGTCTCTCTGCCCCTATCTGACAGAAAAGCAATGAACCGCCCGTCGGGCGACCACCTCGGCTTCTCATCCCTGAATAGCCCCGACGTAATCTGACGCGCAGAGTGATCTATACCGACATCCGCAATCCAAAGCGATGAAAGAGGCCTTCTGTCCTTTTCCGAGAATCGCTCGAGCGCATACACGACTTTCGAACCGTCGGGGGAGATGTGGACGTCCTTTGGCAGCTTCAGGTCCGCCAATGCCGAAAGTGCGGCGGATTGCGCGAGCGAGGACATACTGTAGGCGCTACAATTGATAATTTGGCGTAGAGGTGAGTAGGATGAGGCATAAAGAGCGGGCATGGAATTAAAGTCTTAGTAGCTCAAGGCTGATGAACGTGCGGGGGTGATGGTGTCATCTTGCGCCATCGCGAATACTCGTGATTAAAGGTGCAGCCAAGCGATCACGCTGCAAATAGGGACTGGGCAATCTTATACTATACAGGCTTAGATGATAAGCATCGTATAATCACGAGCGGCGCTTAACCAAGGGTGGGGATAACAGTCTAATGCTTGCCTCTGCTAGAATCATCACCAAAGTGCTGACTAGGGTTATTCTTTTTTCTCACGCTAATGGCTACTAATTAGGGCTTGCTAGACTCCCCGCTGGTTCGATTTATTTTCGGGTTTCCCCGTATTTCATGCTTTCAGTATGTAGTTACTCTAGGTACATGTGCCCCTTAACCTGTCTCAGACATTCAGCCATTCTTCCTGCATTTGTGCTTGATATCATACTCAACTCCGGTAACGAATGATGTGCTGTGATAGCCATCATAAATCATAGTAACTGGCATATCTGTGAGGGTAGACTTAACGCGTCTCCTCTGCTGGGGAAGCTTCAGGCTGTAATGGGTCTTTAGCGGATTCTGTAAAAAGGTTTTGCGAGATAGGCCAGTGAGCCTAAGATGTCTTGGATTCCCTGCTCTTTCCTGCCACTACAGCAAAAGTTTGTAGATGCGCACGTTATTGCACTTTTGGGGCTCTATTGTCGATTGGCCAGTGTCTGAACCCTCCAGTATGCTTTATGGTTAGCATCTGTACTTCTGCTCCATAGGGTTCCTTCTCTCTGCAGTCCTTTGAAGTCAGTCCATTATGATGCTTGCGAGGGCCTTGACGTGCCCGACGAGAGGATCTTTGTATGCTTCGCTAGCCTCTCAATCAGGTTAACTATGTTCCGGTTGCATCGTGCCCTTCAAGTAGCAGATGACAATGCAGTCGACAGTGCCAGAACAACTGATTCGAGTTTCAGACTAAGATGAGGCAGTCCAAGGCGGTCTTTTCACGTATCGGCGGAGACTGGACCTTGAGAGGTCTTCTTAAGAAGAAGGATAGACAGTCTACCAGGCTATAGAGACGTGTCTACCATCCATTTCAAGCATTTTCACCTCCGACTGACGGACGAGCTCGACGGCGTCACCAATACAAAACCAGGCAGGATGAACGTACGACAAGAATATGATTGACGAAACAAAGTTTGAAATACGTCAATCGCTTGAAGAACAGATTGGCCAATTAGATTGGACAGATGGTCGTTAAGTAATAGGAGGATTTTTATAAACTATAAATACTATATATCAAAAGCCAGATATATTTTTAGTAGTAGTAATTTTTCTTATCATGAAGCAGGATAAAGTTACGGCGGATTCAACTTCACGGGGAGCTGCTGGGGTGTTCGATTCGCTGAGTCGCCTCTTTGTAGTATGTCGAAAAATATCGATAGACATACTCAGTACGTGCAAGTTTTTCTCCGAGTTAATTGCGTATCAATCTAGGCCCTAGAGCATTGATTCCTTGGTGGAAGGACTGTGACTGCTCCTACTCTTGCTTATAGATCCTCTCCATGACATCACTTCTCTTTTGACCGCCGTATACTGAAAAACATCAGACTACTCAATGACGAAACTATTCTTAGATCTCTGAAGACAGAATCTTGACCAATACCAGCAGAGGCTCCGTCTGACATATGTTCTTGGCCGTGGCCCCGATTGGTGGCCCAGCGGGCGAGGCTCGTATTCAGGGAAACGGTGCTGCCTTCAGGGTCTCGATCCAGATCTTAAGCGGCCAGCTCGGGCTGTGACCCTTGACTTGATCTCTTTTTCAAATTCTTTGGTACTATTTTCAGTCCCAACCTGGCGAGACATTAAGCCATGCAGGTCGAGTAAATGCAGGACATCTGGCCGAGCTTTCTCATCCTTCCTGGTCCATCATCACTCTATTCGTCGTCTCCTGCTTCTAACTTGAGCCAAAGACTGCCTCCTGCAATGCCCTCGCGACCCTACAACGCCCTGATGCTAAAAGCCACCCCACCGCAGGCACAGACCCAGATGAACAGGTTAAAAAGACCGCATACCAAGTCCCGCAGGGGCTGCTACAACTGCAAGAATCGGAGGATCAAGGTATGGTCCGACCAAGACGCAGCCTCTTCAAACGATGCGAATATCATGCTCATTGGTTACCTTCCACGACAGTGCTCAGAAGCAAAACCCGCGTGTGAAAACTGTATATTTAAAGAGCTAGAATGCGTTTACCCACCCCCTCCTAAAACCGAGCCCTACACCGCGGTACAATACCACCGAACATCAGCGTCAGTATCACCTAACGACGGACGATCCTCATCGCCATATACATCTCTTTCGAGCGCCCGGATCACAGCAACTCCATTCTCGGGCGATGATCTCCGCTTCTGGCACCATTTTCTCGTCCACGCACGGCCGCATCTCCCCTTCGGGGACGAGGGAACCTGGATATCGACCATCCCTGCGTTTGCGCATGATGTATGCTCATTCCAGATCTTTCTTGAATATATGTCTGGTAGTAGATATTTATGCGTTGATACAGTGTCCCCCCCTCCTCCACTCTACCCTCTCCCTCGGCGCCTCGCACTGCGCCCTCATAACACCCAACAACCATGGACGGCAGTACCACGAACTCGCCATCGCACACCGCGGAAAAGCTCTACAGGCGCTGAGTACCACCCTTTCCAAAGGACCATCCTGTACGGTCCTCGAAATGGATGGCGCACTGGCAACGTGCTATACGCTCACATTCCAGGCGCACCATATGGCCGACGGGGTGATCGATTTTGCGGTCATGGTGCGCGGTTGCGGGCTAGTTACAGATTGGTACTTTGAGCAGAGCAGGGAAAGCATGATTTTTAAGTTGCAGTCTCAGGGGGAGATGTTGGAGATGATCACGAGCTGGCTCCCCGGCGAGATGCAGGCGGTGACGGAGGTGGAGACGGTGAGGGCTTGTATGCAGAGCCTGGAAGCATTGCGATTGCATCTAGATAGTCCGGTGCACGTTTCCTTTTATCATACCTTGAGGGCAGCTTATGAGGCTCTACTTATTTCACAGAGACAGGCGTTCATCGCCTTGGCGGGCATTTACATGAGCTGGAAGGAGATGAGCAACGGCGAGTTTATGGCGTTTGTGAAGCCAGATAACCATATCTCGCGCGCTTTGTTTACGCACTACATCGCCATCGACACGTTCATGAGGCCGGTGTACTTTGAGCTTTCGCATCAGCGGAAGATTGCTAACACAGGTGGGCATTTTCTGATCTACCGGTGGGCGGAGGAGATATATACGGCGTTGCCGAAGGAGATGAAGGACTTAGTGAGAGACTTGGTCAGCTATATTGCGGTCGACTTGCTTCCTGAAGTTGAAAAGCATAAAAGGCAGTTCCCGCAGTGGTGGCATGAGCTGCAGGGGTTTATGGAATGGTTGGGGAGGCGGCTGCCGCTGGATATAAAGGAGACGTACAATATATAGCAGATCTTCAACCAAAAGACATAAACAAAGAGAAACACATTGACCGATCTCCCACATCATCTGAAACACCAGAACCTGGACTATACACTAATTGAATCCGCTACTAATAAATATATCAACTTCGTCATAGTACGGCTACTCACCGGAATTTCCCTCACTTCAACCCATTGCTCAGGTAAAGAACCCGCCCTTATATCGCTCGTACCACGCTTGAGTCTTCGACACACCAGCACTCTTGGCTAGAAGCCATCTAGATGGGTGATACCAGCCCAAAACCATAAACGCAACGAGCATCGGCACAGCCTCAAGGACATAGAGCGGCCATTCGTTCGTCATAATGTACGACTCCGTTCCAAGCGCGAACTCAATGAGGCGGAAGATGGAGCGGATCTGCAAAAATACTTGTTAGCATCCAGGTCCTCTGAACTTGCAAGAGGAGGAGACCAGAGAATCAAAAAAAGGGCATACCATGATGAACAATCCCCCAATATAAACCCCCCTCAACACCATTCCCATTCCCTCCTCTCCGTGTCTCAGGATCTTCTGATGGAATGAAACAACCACACTCAGAAATACTGTAAAGGTAGCAACCTGCAGCGCCAGCCCCCCAATCAGCACGCTCGTTCCGATATCCTCCAGCGTCCCCTTCCACTCCCCAGCCGACGCAATCGCACTCCCACCGCCCTGCGTAAGCATTGCAGCGACATCAAGCGTGATGAGGATTTTTGGGAGGTACGAAACCCTCACTATGCCGCCAACTTTGACCTCTGTGCGCTTTTCAGCTTCGCCAGTTTCTTCTTCCGTACCGGTACCAGTCACTCGTCTCCTCGCACCTTGGTCCTGGTCCCGGCGTTGGAAAGCACACGTCGACCGAATAATCCTCCCCAGGAGCACATACAAACTCGCACAAACCAGTACCGGAGCAAGGACAATTAATGTCTGGCTGCTAGCAAAAAGTCCAATGTCTTGCGTTGACTGCGTTGACGCCGCGCGTTGTCCGTACGCGATGATCTCAAGGACGGCGGCTATAATGATAGGGACGGAGTAACTGCAGCGGAAGTACTTGTTGCTTGTCTTCTTCTGGGCGCTGTAGGAAATGTATATGTGGTAGATGAACGGAATCACGTAGAGGATGCTGAAGAGGACTGTGGCTGCCAGCGAGGGGTTGTAGAAGAAGACGCTCCAGTCTTCTTCGTCTGTATCGCGTTTTTGGAAAAGTTGCTGCTTGATATACATATTGACACTCGATCAATGTTTTGAAGGGAATGGTAGTTTGGCGTCAATGGACTTTATGATTTCGCACGGCGACAATGTCTAATATATAGCACGGCTAGGGATAGTTCATCAAAGGGCATAATTTGTCTGCCTGGCTCAAGGCTGAGTTCGTTTCCTCGCATTGCACGTTGACATTTCTGAAACTAGCAGTGCATTAACATATACGGAAGCAGATTCATGGAACGCAAAAACGCGAGAGCTGTGGTGTATACTATAATGATCGTGACAGCGATCTGATTGGTCCTCGTTTAGAATGCGAGCACAGCCCCGGCAGTCGACCACGCTCATCTTGGCATTGGGCTAGATGCACTCCGTCAATGCTGGGCTGTCTTTGGTATCTGAAATCTGCGGCTTGTCATAGGCTTGAATATCGCTTTTCGAAATGGTTAACAGGCACTAATGCGGCGACCACGCGATCAGATCACGTGACCAGGGCAGTGTGCATACAATGATATGCTAGCCAGATATCAACTGTTAGATCCAGTGTCTTATCCCACAGAAAAAAGGGAGCTCCGTGCTGGAACTCACACACTTTCTCGTTCTGCTTCGTATCATGCCTCCTCAACGCAGCCTTTAAGTGGGAGATTTCCCGAATAATAAGGCTTGATGCTCAGTACGTCATTTGTTTGGGAGGGACTTGTTAAAATACTGTTGAGAAAAGAGCTTTTTATGGTGAGTTAGAGTCAGTCCATACAAGGCATCTGACATTGATGCAGCGACCTGATGCATTGCTATATATTAGCCTGAATGGCGTGACGCTGCTGACCGGATCGGAAGCGACGTCGCTTATTTCGTCCGCGGTGCAGAACAGTAATACCCCATCACAAAATGACTTTATGGCAGTCTTATTTTTGCATTAAGAGTGTAGAAGAGACTTCAAATAGTCATAATAGCTGCATATTTTTCGCTGATGTTGATAGGATCGCGTGAAGTGTATCGTTGGAAAGTGTATAGAGCGGATCGTCGCTTGGACCGTCGGCTCTAAGTCCGCTCGGAGCGTACAACCGCGCGTCCTCCCCCAACCCATACTCCGCAGCACAGGTATTAATACACCGTCACAGTCTCTGAAAAGTCCATGAACCATTGGATTAGCTTTAAATGTGCGAGAATGTCTTCAACTGTGACAACTGAAACCTCAACCGCCCCATTGTCGTTGTTCCCCGACGGGCTCAAGACCTCCGGGCAGCACGAACCAGACTGGTCGCTCGTCCGTCCATATGATGAGTTCCCCAAACAAATGACCGGCCCGACTGTCTGGGATGCTGCCGAGTACAGGGATAGCCCCGAGCGCTGGACACATTCCTTCACAGACGAGGAGAACGCGGAAATAAGTGCTGCGGCGGACCGCTTTATCGATTCGGGCACGCCCTTGACCGGCATTACTAGGACTTTATTTCCGCTTCCTGTCCTCTCCGCTAGACTGGATGCACTGCGCGAGGACTTGTTGAACGGAAAGGGGTTTTTCCGGTTCAGGAACTTGCCTGTCCGGCAATGGGGGCTTCACAAGGCCGCTGTCGCTTACATGGGCCTGGGGACGTATTTGGGGTACTTTGTCAGCCAGAATGGACGTGGCCATGTGCTTGGTCACGTTAAGGATCTCGGTGAGGACCCGACGCAAACATTCAGAGTCCGCATCTACCGGACAAATGCCAGGTATGCCTATATGTCGTTCCTTTGTCGGATATGATCTAACTATCGAAGACAATTCTTCCACACGGACGCCGGAGACTTGGTTGGCCTTCTATGTATTGCGAAGTCGCTTTCTGGTGGTGAATCGGACATTGTCTCAACCCACAGCGTCTACAACAAGTTACAGCGTGAGCACCCCGACGTTGTAAGAACTTTGGCCGAGCCGAACTGGTATTTCGACCGGAAGGGTGAGGTATCCGAAGGCCAGTTGCCATGGTACAGGGGAGCGGTGTTCTGGCTTGAAACTGGCCCTAGCCCAAGAGTATACGGCAAGTTTGATCCAAACAATGCCACATCGCTGGCTCGCTTCAACTCTGGCCCTGATGCTCAGATCCCACCGCTGTCGGACAAGCAAAAGTACGCCATGGAGGTTCTAGAGCGAACGTGCAAGGAGCTGTCGCTACATATGATTCTCGAGCCTGGCGATATCCAGTTTTTGCACAACCCCCATGTGTTCCATGCCCGTACTGCATACACCGACTACCCTCCTGGTTCAGTCGACGAAGACGGTAACCCGCGGCCCCAGAGGCACCTCATGAGATTGTGGTTGGCGGTGCCGCAGAGCGAGGGAGGATGGAAGATCCCATTTGCTGACGCAGATAATAAGAAAAGAGGGGGTATTCAAGTCGGCGACCAGCCACCAAAATGCCCTATCGATGCAGAATAAACCCTCGGAGATTAGCAGCTACTGATGCATATATTGCTGTTATGAGGCAAAGGGAAATTGATGAACCCAGCTAGCTGTTTCTTGTCCGCCACGTTGTAGAGATGTCCCAACCACCCAAGGATGTAGATTCGTGTGATCGAGACCGGAGTCTATCGCAGTTTCTGCTGGCTGCCATGTCCAGCCCAGATCCGAGGTAAAGAGAGATAACTCGTCTGCCCCTGTCAACATCGGTGGGGAAACATCGGCCACGGCGCCATTAGTAGCTGATGCAATACGTTCTGGCGCATGTCGTTCAGGTATCGTTCTTCGTGCCATTCGGTAGATGGTGAGAGGGTTTAGCACGTAGTCTGGTGCACTCTGAGCCGGAATACCTGGCGGGCTCTGTCTCCCGGCTTCGTCTGGATCTGGGGGATAAGGGTCATCAGGGACAATGTTTAGTCCAGGGCTAACTATCTCGGCTTCCGAGCCCAGAAGCCTCAACATAGTTTCGGCAAGCGTGCACTAGTTGCCAGTTAGCCATGGCTTTGTGGTTTATGGTGAACGTACGAGTCGCTCAGACACGGCATTCAACGACTGCATGGCTTTCAGTGCACGAATATTACTTTCCAAATAGGGGATTGTCTGAACCACAAGTTCCTTGCTATCTTGTTCGCGGGGGTCTATGAGCTGGGTAAGGTAATACAGCATGATGCGAGAGCTGTCGTACGTAATGGTTGGAAGCCAAGTGTCCGAGAGAATATGGAGTCCATGTCGCTCAGCCTCGCCAATGATTGTAGCGAGGGTTCTAGCTGCGTTGTACAAATCCCCCCGCAGTTTTTGAAGAAACTCGCTCTGCTCCGGTGGAAACTCGATAGCGGAACGCAGCTTAAACAGAGCTGGGGCTCCTAAGCGATATAGGTCACACAGGGTTTGATAGTGAGAGCAGTGTAAGAGGATGAGTGCTCCTAGTTGGGAAGAAGCTTTCCGCGCGTAAATGGTGGACGTCGTAAACTGTAGATTCTCCGGAAGATTATCGTACCAGTTCCAACATGCCTTGTCTAGGATGGCAAATTCTGAGTTTGGAAGCCAAGGTGAAATAGCTGTATCGAGGTGCTTAATATAACGGAGAACCTGCTTGCGAATGTGGATATGTTGGACAAAATAGGCCATGATTCCCATGTTCTGGTCCGGATTGACGGAGATAGTGTCTGGTTGAAGGAACTCAAGAACGCCACCGTCGAGCGTTCGCGTCACGCACGCCGTTTCTTGGACGAACCGCCGCTCATTGCATGGGAGTTGTATCTTTATGTCTCTCTCGTCGATTAGCATAAGCTGGTCAACTCCACTCCCGAGAAGGGCATCGGTCACAAAGCAACTCCACATTAGTCTGCGGCGCGCTTCTCGCGCGGAGATGGAAAGCCCAGGTTCGCTACAAAGCACGTCGGTGGAATACTCGAGATTTAATTGCAATGCCTGGACCATGCGTGCAGTTATGCCTCCGAGCATGAACGCTTGGGCAAAGTTGCCCACTCGCAAAGCATAGTCGTAGAGCAGTTGAGAGGCCATGAGATTGTCGACGGAGATCTTGTCCAAATCCTTCAGGACCATTTCATACGCCTTCTCTGCCCATCGCCGGCCCGATCGCAGTATGAATTCTGGCGACAACTGTTGACACGTTGTACTGCACTCCAAGCCATAGAATCTGCAAAGTTAAGCTGGGTCTCGGGGTGCGGACGGAACACTTACTGGGCACCCATAGCACAGACAATGTGTAGTAAGGCGCTTGGACTCGAATCTGGTGACAATTCTTCGTCAACCCTACGCAGAAAGGAGGGTCTATGGAGGAAGGCAAAACAACGAATCGGGTGAACATGAGCGAAGTAGTTGTCAACCAGGACCACCACTTTCGCCTTGTCAGGAAAGTCAGAAGAAGTCAGCCTAGGCATTATACGTCAGTTCTTCTCAGGTCTACAGCGTAGCAGATGCCATTACCATGTCAGAGGCGAGCTTTCCCCCTCAGTCTCCTCTCCCGGTGGGCTCGATCTCTCCGGTGGATCTGCAATACCTGCCAGGCGCTGTGACCAAGCGGGCTCGACATTATCTCCATACCGGCATTCAAGGTGTGTACTCCTACACCTCATACAAGCCGGCCGTTCACCAGAGCATTTGGCCCTTCTCAGCCGACAGTTTGTGCAAGATCGGTACGTTCGCCGCGCCCTCCGGGTACCAGAGCGTTGAACTGCCGAACGTCCGTAGCCAGAACAGTCCAGTTGAAGTCTTTCACAGTTGGCGCAGCCTTCTGGTCGCTCGTCACATTTTACCTGAAGAAACGAATAAAAAGTCAGCGATATCAACGTGACGCGTAGTGACACCAATGCCGGCCAACTTACCTTTCGAGCACGACAGGTGTTGCAACCTGGAAATTTAGTTCAATTCCATCGACTGCCTGACTCAAGAGTTCCTACCCGACTTAGATCGCCTCCGTTGACTTTGCCGTTGCTGCCGTTGTTGACTGTTGTCCATATGCAGAGGTGTTGAAGACTGATCGTCGGCTGCGGGGTCCGCGTCGTTTTTCTCTCCTAAACATCTCTTTCATCTCCAGCCCCTCATTGACCGACTTCCCTCAGGCATTGACTTTCCAATCAACTAGGTGAGTGCTTGTCAATCCTCGTCTATTATACAAAAGGAGTCTGTTGGCCCTTTCTACTTATTTTCGCCTGGAGTGTTCTTCACCGTGACAAGTTAGGATGACTCCTGTTCCGCCACAACTCCTACCTATTACTACAATCTTAGCTATCGTGACCTCTACAAAGAGACTACAATAACTAGACGGCTATTGCGAGAGAGCTTTTCATAATGACGAGAGTTTGAAGTATGGTCGATTCAAAATGAGGAAGGTGAACCGAGCACTTGGTCTGCGCATTATGAACACAACATGATATGGGTACATTGAACAGTCACATATGTTCATAAGATGCGAAGTGCTGAATTTCTCAGGACAGCGCTCGTTCAACAGACATATTATTGCGTGAGGCATTCGACCGGGCTTTTTCAATGCTAACACGCTATCGATGTCCTTTTCGACAACTGCCATGATCGCCTGCTATGGAGTGGCGGGAACGACAAGTCGTAGCCAGTATTCTTATGCGCTCATCCTAGACAGTAATGTTAGGTCAAAATTACTGCCTTGGACTGAGCTACGAGAATAGATATTTCACTGTCATCTGGCATAGACTTTGCCATGCAGCCGCGTACTGAACCTAGGTTGGCATAAAGTCAAAGAGCGCCACCACCACTTGCCACATTCAAACCTTCTCAATATTTTTAAGGCCCAGAGTTCAGCCTACCGGTCGATATCCATCTGACATGAGTGGATGGACTTGGGCAGCCAGCCCCGCCACGGGAGCTCGGTGCTATGGTTTCTCCAGGCTTCCAGAAGCAAGGTCATGGTGGCCACCAGCTTATTTCTGCGGGCTGCAGAGCTTGCAGCGGGTCTTTGCCGCTGCTCGGGCGCTGTTCGGGCTTGGGACGGTTGGGAACTGGAAGCAGAGGTATTCTTTCCGGTTTCTCAAGGTCTCCGCTCCAGCTTGTATCTGACAGCGAAGAATCAACATGAAGCGATAACAGTTCCGTTGAATCCATAGCGTTTCAGAGCTAGCAACAGACTGCTTGGGATTTATCCTGGCAACTCCCACGCAGCGCTGTTCTAAACGCTGTTCTAAACGGACTTAGGTAGCCTCGACCGCCGGCTGTCAATGTCACGACAGCTTCACAATCACCGATCGGAGCATTTGACAGTTCTTCCTGGAATACTCCGTATCTACTAGCTGGACGATGCAGTGGAACCTAGCACGTAAGCTGGGCTTCTGTGAACCTACATCTCGCTGCGGACTTGGTGCAACGTCGAGCGGCGCACGTAACAGGAGCAAGACGGTGTGAAGCTTCGCTTGGACTCGCAGAGTTTCATCTCCAACTCTTCGTACAGCTTCCCAGTCCGTTAAGCCTTCAGGTTTCCAGTCAGGTACTGATGCCAATCAATCGGTTGTGGGAACTTGGAGAAGCACAAATTCTGCCCTTTCAACGGCCGGTTTATTCTCGCCCGGGTGATCCATGGTTCGCAACTAGTCCGATTTGAAAATCATTGAGAATTGCTTTGCGGAAAAGCAGTCGGATTGGCTAGACCAGGTTTCAAGTCTGGTTCTGGCCCTGTTCCAGACTTGGCAGGCCACGGATGAGGACTCGGCTGTCCTTTGACACCTGCAGGGCCACGAGAGCACTTGTTCATCTTTGCGGCTGCTTTGTGCGACACACCAATGATCATTGCAGCCGCTACACAAACTACTTGCCATATAACTTCCGATCGCCACACACTGCGCATGCCGGCTTAGTGGGGTATCCTCTTTTTAATTCAACATACGTAACCATCTTTTGGGCAAGCACCAAAAAACTGGTGGATGTGGAGGTGGAGACCAAATCCCACAGGGTCTCGAACCTGTGGGCGTGCATATCCATTCCTAGCCGGTGTCTGAGATCGGATTTTGGACAATTGTTCGACTTGATTCTCGGCGTCTCGTGGCCTCTCAAGAATAGGCCCTGCATCAAAGTCCAGACTTGTCACTCCAGCAATCGTGGTTCCTCGCGGAGTCGGCATTTGAATGGCGCCTCTTTGCCATCGCTGCTAGGAATTTGTCTGCTTTGACCGTCTTCAAAGCAGGGATGCTAATGTGGCTATAATTTGAAACCGGCCCAGCACAGCTCACAGTGGATACGTAGCGCTCGAAGGGTACTACCGTGCTTTCCCTTGATCTCGGCAGTGGCAGTCCCGCCTGAGCCACTGACGCCACCTTTAGACTAATTGAAATTCCATTGGCGTTTGTGCACAAATCCAGGTACAGCATCCACTACCACCAATCATAGTTCCAGCGACAATCCCGGTGGGCCATTTGTCAATGCCGATATGGCCAATGGGACTGCTTTTTAAAACAGATATGACCTATCACCCATCACTTGTGTCCTTACCCGATGGCATCTGTTCATAGCTGCCCCAGCCGAGCCATCAACGAGGAATCTCCACGCATGCGTGCCATCACTTACGCAACTTGTCCCACAAAAGTCTCGACCAAGGTGGCTCCCACTCGCACACCATGATCCAGTTTGGAAGGCCAATGTGGTGGCGGCCGCGGGGGATGCCCAGTGCTCCTCTAGCTATAAAGAGTGGACATTCCTTCGTTCGATCGCAAACAACTTTTGATCTTTTCATCTTTGCATTGCTGGCAATCCAACTTCTTTTCATCTTTTCATAGCTGGCAATCCAACTCAGACACTCTTTTTGTTTTCGATTCTTGACCGTTACCGAGTGTAACACTTTGCTACAATTTGACACTTCGCTTGAAGCGCACGCTCATTTACAATGCAACTCACCAAGTCTTTTCTGCTGCTGGCAGCCTTGACCTCTACCACATTCGCTCGCCATGAAGGCCACCTGAGGCGTCACGCCTCGATTGCTCATGAAGAACTTCACAGGCGTCAAAGCCCGACCACTACGACAACAACCGCTGCCACCGCCTCATCTTCCGACGCTTCGTCCAGCTCTTCCAGCTCCGGCTCCTTCTCTACCGCCGGCTTTGGTAAGAAAACAGCCAACAAAGGCGCCGGCATCACATACCAAGGCAATGTCGGCGACCCCTGGGGCAGCAACATCATCGAAATCTCCGAGTCCGACGCCGAGCAGTACAAATATGTCGCCAAGATCTCCGGTCAGAACAGTGATCCTTGGGACATCAACTTCTTCAACAAGTACGGCCCTACCGGCCTGATGGATGGGTGGTTCGGCCACTCCGCTCTGAAGCTCACTCTAAACTCCGGCGAGACCAAATATGTTGCCTTTGACGATGACACCAACGGCGGCTTCGCGGCTGCCCCAGGCTCCGACATGCCTCTTGACCCTGGTGGTGGGTACGCTACGACCTGGGGTGAGTTTGATTTTGGCAGCACCGGTAACCAAGGGTGGTCTGGGTTTGATGTCTCTGCGATCACCGCTCAGGCCGCTGGTATGACCGTTCAGGGAATGAAAATCTGCGAAGAGGTTAGCGGGACTTGCTCTAGCATCACTCCAGGTGCTGCCCAGGTGGACAACGCGTATACGAAGGCTGAGACTGATATTGGTGGTATTGGTGGGAATATCCAGCAGGATCGAAGGATAGTGCTGAACGTTACTATCGACTACCAGGGCTAAAATGCTGATTGAATACTTGATGCATGTTATGACTACCATAGACTGATGCTTTTCTGTAAATTTAAAATCAGACATAAAAATATCAAAGCGTTTTTCCGATTCGAAAGAGCAGGCATTTACGTTTATATCTCTCAACCTTGCTTATCGTCGCTCTCTACGACTGCCGGCCGGAACAGGCTAGGACATACATTTTTAATGTCTTTTAGTAATCTAGAGCTATGTGACGTATTCGGTAAGCGAGTCAGCCACATCTCCCAAATCTCGCGCGATCAGAATACTGCAGTAATTCAACCACCAATCATGCCTTAAAAGCGCGTCAAAACTCAAGAAACTCGATCAAGAAAGAAGGAAGAAACCTCCTTGCATTATCTGCTTTAAAGAATAAAGAAATTACAATTATTTATGATGCAGCCAAGCATTTTAATATGCCTCGCTCAACACTTCAAGGCCAAGTTCGCGGTAGAGTATATCGCAATGAGATACGCGCAAATGGCCATAAATTAACTGCCAATGAAGAGGAATCACTTTCGCAATAGATCTTCTCTAGGGATTACATGGAACAGCTCCTAGGCTATTACATGTCCAACAAATGGCCAATCTTCTTTTAGCAGAGCGTGGTTCAACCCTAGCACAGACTGTTGGTGAGAAATGGGTCTACGATTTCATAGATCGCCACACAGAGCTAAAGACAGCTTGGTCTCGATATTATGATTATCGGCGTGCTAAATGTGAGGACCCGGGGCTATTAAGGCATGGTTTGATCAGGTGCAAATTACTATAACGCAGCATGGCATTATACTTGAAGACATCTAGAACTTTGATAAAACTGGATATGTGATGGGCCTTAACTGCTACTGCAAAAGTGGTAACAACGGCAGAAATATATGGCAAACATCAAGTTATCCAACCTGGGAATCATAGATGGGTAACTTCAATCAAATATATTAACTCTACAGGATAGGTGTTACCGCCATGCATTATCTTCAAGGGCAAGACCTATATAGAGGGCTGGTATCAAGATCCAAATCTCCCAGGTAACTAGAGGATCGAAGTTAGTGATAATAGATGGACAACAGACAAAATTAGCCTTTGTTGGCTTCAAAACCTTCTTATTCCTGCAACAAATGGTCATACAACTGGAAGATATTACCTGCTTGTTTTAGATGGCCATGGAAGCTATCTAATACCTGAATTTGATCAAGTATATAGTAGGAATAATATTATTCCTATCTGCATGCCTGCTTATTCTTCAAATTACCTTCAGCCTTTTGATATTAGTTACTTTTTGCCATTGAAAAAGGCATATGGATGCTTGGTTGAGACAAAGATGCGAAATAGCTTCAACCATATTGATAAGCTTGACTTTCTTGAGGCTTATCCTGAAGCTTGTACAAAGGTATTTACTCCAAGTAATATTCAGAGTAGTTTTAGAGCTGCTGGCTTGATTCCATTTAATCTAGAAAAGGTACTACAATAATGTACTATACAGCTTAAGCCTACTACACTGTAACGGGCGTAGGTAGTATTGTTTTCAACTAGCTGTCCTGTATTCACGAATATCACAAGCTTAGAGAAAGAAACAAAAGATAGAAACGCAGATATCTTCCTCCTCCCTTTTTATCGACCTTTCCCAATCATACGTCAAGACTTCCGACTTCCCGGACTTGCATGCCGACGGATCTCTTTCCCGAAGTATTGAGGATGGATCTCTTTTCCTACGAGGCCGCAATTCCGAGGCTGTACACTGATGTTGCAGAAACCTTATTTAGAACCAGGTTGAGGGCATGGCCGACAACCAAGATCCAGGCCATAGCCTGTGACA
>NW_027396179.1:0-40954 GCF_047715535.1 Aspergillus foveolatus | reverse complement strand
AGCAGACTAATATGTATCTAGATTTCTGCCGGTCATATACTAGCGCTTACATGAAATTTTGGTTGTTGCAGTTTTGTCGTAATAGTCTGCCGTAAGTCTGACCCAGGGGCGGCGTTCCGAAGCCTCCGTCCCGGCAGATCGTTGCCCTTTTATTTCGTCATCACGTTTTGCACTCTGCATGAATCAAGGACTATTGGTAATTTGCTCAGCAGCTCCATGTAGATGATGATGCATTAAGGGGCTGGATGTATTTGTAGACAAATGCCTTACGTCTCATTTATCGCGTTCAAGACTCGACTTCTCGGGAGCCGAAGCATCTCCGTCGTATTCGTTCCCGCAATGGGTAGCTGCGCTCAACGCAACGCCTCACCATAGTGGGTCGGTAGTTGCACCAAGCCACCTGACTTTGTTTACGGAGTGATCTTAAGGAGATGCACGAAGCTCTATTTAATATCATTTATTCCTGGAATCGACCTTGCGGCTGCGAGAACGACCAGGGTGTCTATTGACAATTAACCCGCGTGACTGGATATGATATTTGGATATTAAACGTGCCCAGTAGCTGACTGGAAACATCTAAGCTGGAACTGCTCTTTTGAGAGGGACAGGAGATTCTACTGCCGAATAGAATGATGCTGCCTGCTGTGCTGGTAGCGGGGCATATAAATAAATGTGGACATAATACAAAAGGTGGCTGGGAAGGAATTGGTACAAGAAGGTCCAGCAAATAAAGCAGCCAAGCCACCAACAAAGACCACTTGTGAAGTAAGAGATGCCGAGTACAAGCAGAACGCCTTCCAACAAGCCTTAACGACGACAGTAAGAGTAAAAGATCATTCGGAAAACAGCATTGATCTAGGCTCGCTAGTCAAACTCATGAGCAAGGAAAATGTACATCTTAAGAATGGCAGATATTATAAACAACCTCAATCATTATCATTGAGATCTGGGATGGTCGTGCTACCACGCTAGCAAAGTCAGGAAAATCAGCAGGCGCATCCATCGTTACTAGTCGTTTCTTTGGGTTGAATATTAACGTCAATCACTGTACGACAGTCAGTAGACAGGTCAAAAATGATTGTTAAAGAGTAGAACGAACTCTGGCTTTCCCCCCTGTTGGCTTCCCCTTCCATACCGGGCAGTGCTTGAGCTATCCGCCTGAACAACTGCTTGACGTTATGGCCAACCTTCGCACTAGTCTCGATAAACATCAGGCCGTTCTTCTTGGCCTCCTCTTCACCCTGCGCTGTGGTAACTTCTCGCTTATCGCTCAGATCGGTCTTGTTGCCAACAAGTACGATGATAACATCGTTTCCACGCTCACCGCGCACATCGTCGATCCATTTCCGAGTGTTTTGGAAGGATTTCGCATTTGAGATATCGTAGACAACGACTGCTACGCTGGAGTCACGGATGTAGGACGGGATCAGGGACCGGAACCGCTCCTGGCCGGCGGTGTCCCAAAGTTGGAGTCGAACTGTGCGGTCTTCGAGGTACATCGTCTACGGCACCGGATGTCAGCATTTCCATGAGCGGAATCGTCATAAATGCTCTGAAAATGAGCAAGCTCATGTCCTGAGGCTGAGCGAGTTCTACTAACCTTCGACAAGAAGTCAATTCCAATTGTGGCCTGGTATGTGTTGTCGAACGAATCGTACATGAATCTGGTGATCAAGGACGTCTTTCCCACTGTAATCTAGCATTAGAAATTGTGCGCCTGTTGTGAACGCAAACCGAGTGTATGCGCACCGCTTTGTTCGCCGAGGAAGACGAGCCTAGTTCGAGTCAGCATAAAGTCAAACACAATCTGCCCAGCCAAGTTAACGCACTTGAATTTCTTCAACGGGTTCGAATACGACCCGGCCGTTGATGCTGAAGCCATGGGTACAAGAGGTCAAGTGTAGAGTCAGGGGAGGTCGGGCGGTGGAGGCACGAATAGGAGACGGGGGAATTAAGCACAAGGTAAGGTCATAGAAAAGTAGTGAAGAAAGAAAGGGGGAGAAGAAGTTAAAACAAGGGAGCCTGAAAAAGGCTGCGACCAAGCCAGCGGCGTGCGATGTATCCGGGAGGTCGATTGGAAGAAGATGTTCTAGTCCATGGGACGGTCTGGGGAACCAGTATGATATGTAGCGACGGGCCATGGCCCGTGGTTGCTGTCGCCGCCCCCCACGGATAAATGCGGCCCGACCTTACCTGCGGGCTGCGAGTTGTGCTAAGGTTGTTGCTTTCCAGCTCAGCCCGGTTCAGAGACCAGAGCTCCGCCAAAACAGCTGTCCATCCACCTTATTCGACTCGTCCTCGCGCGCTCGGGACCTTGCTTCTTGTTTTGATATCCTCCAGCTTTCCCGGTTTGCTAAGTTGGGGGTCATCATGGGTCTCTCTTATCCGTTTGGTTTCGCAACCGTGTCACTGCTGGTGATCGGAGGCTGTAAGTATCTGCTAAGACACTCTGGCAGCATCCGCTAATGAAGTCTGCAGATATGCTCTTTCATGGAGAGGGCGAACAATTCAATGTACGATGCCGGTTTCGACCCTAAACCTCCGATGGTATTCCGCTAACCCGGTCAGGTTGGCCAATTCCTCGAATCCGTGTCTCCGTATGTCTGGGCGAATATTGGGATTGCAATGTGCATTGGGCTATCAGTCGTGGGCGCCGCATGGTATGATATAACTCAAAATAGACGGGGGGAGTCGAAGTTTCTGACGACCGTCTCCAGGGGTATCTTCCTGACCGGCTCATCGATTGTCGGCGGAGGTGTCAAGGCTCCCCGAATCCGGACCAAGAACCTGATTTCCATCATTTTCTGCGAAGTCGTCGCTATCTACGGTGTTATTATGGCTATTGTCTTCTCCTCGAAGCTCAACCTCGCAACCGGCGACGACATTCATTCACCCAGCAGCTACTACACCGGCTATGCGCTCTTCTGGGGAGGAATCACTGTCGGTGCCTGCAACCTGATTTGCGGTATCTCCGTTGGTATTAACGGTAGCGGTGCGGCTCTGGCCGACGCCGCTGATCCCAGCTTGTTAGTCCCGCCTCTTCTTGCATCTTCCGTGGGCAGCAACTAACGTTTACAGGTTCGTTAAGATTCTTGTCGTCGAAATCTTTAGCTCCGTCCTGGGTTTGTTTGGTCTTATCGTCGGTCTGTTGGTCCAGGGCAAGGCCACTGAGTTTGGAGCCGCGTAAGGCAGACTTCTCTGCGAGAAGCGTCTTGATCGACCAAGACGATCCCATTTGTACGAATTCTACTGATCTCATTTCTTGGCTTCAATTTGTCATTCTATATAGCGTATTGAGGCGTTGGGTCCGATTCGGCTGTTGAGTCTTCTCTGCGCGATCTAGGTACAGGCGGTCGGTCTTATGGTCTGCCATCATGAACCCGACGGACACGACATGGCATGGTGTACAGTACAGGCGCTGGAATAATGGACGTCCTATCTATACCATAGAGTGAATGAATTTCATTTCCAACACCTTTCTTCCACCCTCTTCACAAAGTCGCAGGTAACGCCTTCTTCTTCACAAAAATGGCCTCCGCAGTTGTACACACCACCCCGTTTCCATCCCTCACAATCCCTTCAATAAACACCTTCCTCCCCTCAACCCTCTCCACCCTTGCCGACGCAACAATGACGGTCCCGCTCTCATCCTCAGGTATGAGCACGGGCCTCTTATATCCCAAACTCAATCTCGCCGTAAACATTCCCAATCCCTCATCCAATTTCGCAGCCGCAACCAGGTTCCCGCATACTTCGTCCATAACCGTCGCCAGGAACCCGCCGTGCGCGATTCCTGTTTGCCCCGTGATGCCACGACCAACACGTAAAAGAAGATGGCCTTCTATCTTTGCTTCTGCCTCTGAGTTTTGGGTCTGATTTGCTTTTGGCCTGCCAGTGAGGAAGACCGTCTGTATGACGGCGGTACCGCTGTGGCTTGTTATGCGAAAGAATGGGTTCACGTGGACTTCTTGCTTCTCCTGTGAGGTGATTGGATCTATGCTACTCGAAATTAAATTGCGATTGAGGTTGAGGCCGGAATCTGGGTTGCCGAGCGCGTGGACGGTATAGGAAGGATCTCTGAGGATGGATTTTGCGAGGGGACTTTCTAGAAATGGCTGTAGCGTTTGCATTTCCGTTGTATTGAACGATGTAGTGGGCATTATCGCGGTAAATGTAAGCCCTGATATAAGTATGTACCTTTGCGCGGATAAAGAAAGGTGATGGATGCGGGGAGTATATACTTGTGAAGCTGAAAATATACTTAGGATGAAGTTGAAGATGAGCAAGGCTCAGGTGAAATTAAGAATAGAGATTATATAAGAGCGACCATAATTTTTAAGCATATAATGTCATCCTTTGTGTCAATTAGTTGTAGAGGCAGGATACCTTGAAATATTATGCATAGATTGTTGATTTCCCCTCGCTTCAAGATATATGCCGACGGCCGCGGTAGCCGAGGCATCGCAGGAGCCGCAAAGAGATGATATCAAATCTTACTATTGTCCTAGCAAATGATTTCTATGGTGATATAGATTTGGAAGTAGATGCGATATGCGTATAGAAAGCAAGAGGGAAACAAAACGCAAATAAGATCAATGAGTAGGGTATCTATATGTCATCGTGTGGTTTTCCAATCAACCCGAGCAGCATTACAACAAAACCTAACCTCTTCGCACCGCATCCGCCTACGGGGAATATCTCACCCTTTATGGTACTTCCATCCCTTCTTCTTCTCCGCCTTTAACGCCGGCAAGACTGCGTCGCGACTCTGCTTCCGAGCGATCTCAATAACGAGGAATCGCACGAAGTCCGTGAGCGTCCAGTAACTGCTATGCGCGCTAAGCATGTTGAGGTATTGGATGTTCAATGCGCCACCGCCTCCAGTCAGGAAGTAGTCGACTTGACCGTTATCGTTCAGCAGGAGCATTCGTTTTTCGGCTATTTCCTCGCGTGTGAAATCGTGTGTTTCCATTTCCACGTTTGAGGGCAGCTTTGCGATCACGGAGGGACGCTCAGGCACAGACGCTGTGGAGCTGCTCCAGCGGAAGGCACCGCCGAAGGAGCGCCAGAATGAGGATGTTGAGCCTGGGATCATGGCGGGTTTTAGTGAATTGGCGAGATCACTGTCGACTGCAGCGTTCACACGATACGCGATGGCTAGAGAGTCAGTGAGAATGCAGTATGGGAAACAAAACCAATTAACTTACGGTCTGTGGTATGCATGATGTTGTACAAATTGTCCACAGCCAAGCAGCCGTATGTGTCTGCCTCACCTGCTACTCCGCGCAGCCGGTCGTCTCCCTCAGAGCCTGGCTTATCACGTCCTTTTCTGGGAGAAAGGTTCGCTATCACAGGATGAGTATCAGCAATTAACGGTTTTTGAGAGTGAATATATCGTACCTTTGTTGATAAACAGGAACAAGCCCACTGGACTTCCGCAGATGAAGAGGTTCTTGGTGCCAAACTCGAATATGTCTGGGTGGATAGGGGTATTGGAGAAGTCAAAGTCCGAAATTTTGGTCGGCTGGTGACTGAGGATGTCTACTGCCATTGCGCTCCCAAGCGAGTGCGCAACCAAATGGACGCGGCCATTCTGTTGGAAACCGGGGTTGTTCTTACACCAGAGACGGAAAACCCGATTAGCCTCTTTTACGACGGCCTGGATCATCTTCGGTTTGTGGTGCGACAGGTAATAAGGAATGTCGAGGATGACGTCGCTGATTAAAGACCGGACAGCTGGTATTGTTTCTGGGGTGATATCCTTTAAACTGAAATGATTCGCAGCAGGGTCGTCTGTAACCTGTGCTTCGAGATTGGGGTCCTCCAAGGACAGAGTTGACCGCCAGTTTATAGGGAGTACCATGATTCCACTGTGGCCCTCGCGCACATGTGGCCATACTTCTTCACTATTTAGTTCCACATTGACCTGACGTCGAAAGGCGTTGATGGCATGGGTGAAGTGGAAGCTTTCCATGCGCTCCGAGAGCTTCTGCCCGATGCCATGTATGACAAAGACTAAGTCAGTCGGCGTAGGTCTCGCTTCCTCCATGGCGCAGGCATAGCAGATCTCGCCGGCTCGGCTCGGCCTCATTGTTTTGTCTTGAGCTCTGCGAAGGTAGTTTCGAACATCCACAGGGCTAGGCTTGGACGGGTGCAATCGCTCCCACTGTTTGCGGCTAAAACCGCGGACGACAGGTATACCAATTTGGCGTCCTTTTCTAATGGCACTAAGCGGTCTCCTTCCTCTTGATACTGAGGGCAGCAGATTAGGGCGAAGGATCTGTGCGTTCTTTCCATCGGCATACACGACGCTCGAGTTCATGTAAGGCTTGACAGCCGCAGCATGTGCACCTGAGCCACCGGAGGCCCAGAAGTCAACATAGTCTGCCGACTCCAAGCCATGACCTTCGACCTCTCGAATGTTAGCATCTATGCTCGAGGAGATGTCATTCTTAGGCCATAACCGATGCACGATCTTTAATTCAGCATCAGCTCCGTTCTCCACACAGCTATTCAGTTCGTCTTGCCACGTCTGGGTCCACGGCTTCAGATAGATATAACCCTCTTCTAGTCGATTGGCGAGCTCGGTCTCTACCGGTAACATTGTATTCTTGTAAAACCAGGTTGCGCGGAGAACATTTGATATATCGTGTAGTGGACTCCAGTAAATCGGTTTCATCTACGAGTTATAAGTATATAGATGGAAATATAGGTTAGTAAAAAGTACCTTTAAATTTGGCAATTCGACTAGGTGAAGTCGAGACACGCCGACCGGGATTTTCGCGGAGGGCTCCTCGTCTTCTGGATCGACATCAGTATGCTCTGTAGAGTGGTCTCGCACTTCCTCCTGATAGGTGCTAGTTCTGAGCCCAGAGGGCTTCGACGCTGTGTAGGTCTGGCTCGCGGTTTGCTCCTGAAGACTCTGAGTACCGTCTCTCACCGAAATGGAGTCAATGGATTGAGACAAAGGGCTGGACGGCTGGGTAACAGGGACCCTGATGAAAGGTGATCCACTAATGCTGCCGTCGCGAGAGTGATGACCAAGTGAACCTACGCTTCCTGGGTCAAAACCTGAATCATCTCCTGACTCCCCGACCTTCCGCCGGAAACTCTTCGCGTTGCCAAGCGGAGAGAGTTCTCTTTTCCGATACGCTGCGCTGCTTGTCGAGAAGCTAACCCCCATGCTGCTGTTCGGTGCCGACTGATCACTCGACTGTTTCAATTCACTACCCTGGTACTCCCCGCTGCCGAAATCATCATTATACCGAGACGCTGGTCTTTGCGGCAAGGCTTGCATATGAGAATCGGAAGAAGTGTCAGCGCCACGGTTTCGTCGACGACCAGTTCTCCCCGGGCTGTCTGCTTGGCCATCAGCAGTTCCCGCGCGCTCTTTCCCAGGAACAGCTATCCCGGCGTTTATTTCTGAAGCACCTGCTCCGAGACCTTTCCGCTTCCCGGTCGCCTTGAGCTTCTGTACGCGTATCGATAACCAAGCTGCTTCTAGCGAGATATTGTCTCTAACGGAAAACGGCTGCGGAGGTACCCGCTCGTCTAAGGACTGGCCGCTAGACGGAGGTGGTAGAGAACTGAGAGGATCGTCTATCGGCAGAGATGAGACGTAGAAGAATTGAGGACGAGGTCGTGGCGGCTGGGTTAGAGAGTGCCAGGTAGAGGGGTCCGGATCGTCGCCAGCGAGGAGGCACGTCGGTCCGTAAGTATGTAGAGGGCCAGCCATCATTAATATTCGGAGCAGTTTTGAAAACAAACAACAAAAAGCGAAGAGAACAGCGGCTGACGCAGGTTAGTCAAACATCACACTCATCCTTACTAGCAGAGCTCGGAGCTTTGGCTGGAGCCTTTGTCCTAATGAGGACCAGATGACCGTTTTGCAAGGGATGGCATCAAGAGGCAGCGGCCACGAACTTAAAGATAATGCGAGACTTGATTTATCGATTTCTACCACATAAATGCGGGATACTTGCTGGTGAGACTCGGAGAAAATGGAGTTCGAAATTCTGAAGCCTGTGAAAGTTGTTATCTCGTACCTTGAGCGATCGGCCTGGCAGCCTATGACGTCGACCACGTGTGTCCCAACCAACAAGGGCCTTCCTCCACCACTCAAGTCTCACCGACATCTCTTGTCTACGTTATGAGACTACAGCTGATTAGAGAGAGATTTGGGAAACTCAAGGCGAAAAGGCGACTGCATTCCAGCCGAAAATGAAAAAAGGCCAAGGTAACCAGGAGTGCCAATAATCTACAAGATCTGCTAATAGTACATGTCTTCGTGTTAATACAAGGGAAGAATTCTCAGTGCGATGAATAGCTCGTCCTCGGCGAAATAGTCCGCCCACCTTCCGCAAGGTATCTCCGCGCGCGCTGCTCCTTCATCCAAATCAAAGTCCGCGTCTGCAGCTCCTCGAATGCGAGAAAAGTGGCGATTGGTGCGCCCAACATATCCAGAAGTTTCTGGATGTCATGCATGTGCTTGCGGATGACACTGTCCGGGGCACAGAAGGTTCGAACGCTCATTTCCTTGACAATTGCCTTCCAGTTGTGCAGATTTGAGTGCAGAGCTACAGGATTGGTTGAACTTTCTCCGTTAAAGTGCAGGGTTCGAATGTTGGATAGAATCAGCTGACGCTGAGTGGCTTGGTCGTACTGGAACTCCACTACGCCCGGCCGATTCTTGGATCCCCAGAATTTGTTTATCCTCTTAATGGACTCCTCTGAAATTCGGCCGCCGGCGTACTCCTGCATAAGGAACTGGTTGGCGCTGACGCAGATCATCATCTCCATTTCTGAGTATAGCTTCGACTGTGCCGCTGCATCTAGGGAGACGGAAACGGTTGACGTTGGCATGATTTTTGACTGATGGGTCATTTGAAAGGCGAGTGGATGTGCTTTGGCCATATCAGAGGCCTAACAAAATCAGCATCTTGTCGGTTAAGGGACAGGCAGCGGACTCACGATTCCTTCGACGTGTTGTTTGAACTTCTTCCCAAGACCTATCAGACTCTTGTACTTTGGCAGCTTTGGCAGCGGTGCCTCCAAGTCGGCAGTGCAGCCAAGCCAGCCCTTGTTACCGAACAGCTGCTTGTGCGAAGATCTCACGGAGCCAAGGGTATGGTCGGCTGAGTCAACAAGCTCACTGTCGTCGAGGCACTCTCGCACAGGGGACAAAGGCCTCTTTGGGTATTCATCCTCGTCCACAATCGCAATCTGGCTTGACTCGAGCTCATGGTGTTCGTCGTAGATGGGTCTGCACTGGCCGCCGCTATGAAATGTCACTTTGGGACTGCGAGGCAGCGGAGCATATAGATGCGTTCGGAACGGAGGAGATGTGGCTATGTCGATGGATGAAGAAGGAAACTCTGAACCGGAGATGAGAGAAGGAAGCGACGAGGAGCTCGACAAGCCGTCTGTGCAGAGTGAGAGGTCCGATGCGTCGCGAGGATCATCCCAGAAGGTCCTGTATTCCTCATAGAATGGGTTGAGCTTGGCGATATCCTCATAGGTCATGCCCCTGCTTCTGATTAGCACCGACAAGGGCAGCCTAGGGCTGGACTTACTCAAGATCAAGCATGATGGGGACTTCGCAAGTCTCGGAGGACATCTTGCTGTGATACGCGCTTGGTTGTATTCGTTGATGGTAGGAAACTGATCGCTGATGTTCAGAGACTGTAGGCATAGGACAAAAACCGAGCTGAAGCAGAGAAGATGAGGTCTCGAGGACGAGTCTACAGGGGGTTTATCTACAGCAATCTTCATCCTCTCTGTGAAGCTATCATTACCCAGTCGAGTACGTATTGGTGGTTAAGATAATTCAAAGCCTATTCAGAACAATGGTATGGTTAGGCAGTCATTGGAAACTGTGATTGTCAAGCACTGCTACCTATTGATAAGTTCTGTATTGTGGCAGTAGATTGGGTGGTGCCGTGAATATGCAGGAGTAGAGAAAAACAGCCAGAATGATGAGCTCTTCTATTCCCTGACCTCGTTATTTAGACAACAATAGGAGCAAGCAGGCACCCGTCATTATTGTTCTTCGTCAATTGTTTTCAAGCTTCGTTTCTATCTTTTGTGAAGTCAATGGCTCTATTGAGTCAATCGCTACTAACACTGGCATTCATAGCCTATTGTCCTCCGAACTGAATGGGCACAATATCCAGAAATCAACACCCTATTCTCTTCTGGATACTTTCAAGTAGAATATGCAGTCACTCTTATTGAGCGTCAGGCCGTCAGGCAGTCAGGCAGTCACTCGACATGCCGTAAGGCAAGAAAGGGTCTATGATGCTCAGGTACGATCTACCGACTACGCCAAGCGCAAATCCCACCAGGACATATTCAAGAACATGGACTGTAGATCTACGTACGGTGGATAATCTCTGGGTCTTATCTCGGGAGAGAGTGAGGCTGGTTGATTCTTGTGAGGGCACGGTCCATTACAGAGAAGCCGAAGTTGAGTGCCTGCGGAATGGAGATTAGCACTGCTAGAAAAAATGTACCTTAATCTAGAGACCGGTGACAGCCACGGACATGGAAGCGGCTCCACCATAGCTTGTTAAGGATGGGGAAACAGTACGGTAGTCTGGGTGCCGGGAAATTTGACGGAATGAGGCTATACAATGTTAACCAGCAACCTCGGAACTTTGAGATATATGCAATATTCCTGCCTAGTGATTTTGGTGATAGCACTTGAATGCGGATGGAGGATCAAAAGATTAAGCGGCGTAGCTGAATATCTCGTCTTTGTCGATCCTGAAAAAAAAAAAAACCTTGTAACAGTAGAGTGGTTGCATTCGGTTGCATCATGAGACTGGCCTATTGGAAATCTGGTATGATGGAATTAAACTGGCAGAGGCATCGGCAGCCTTGCGCTCACAGCCAATCGTAGTCAGCGAACGCCGTTAGCGGTGCTCAGGAAATCCCGGGCTGGCTGCCGATGAGAGAGTCACGTGGAATCTCTCCACTTGCCGAGCTGCTAGCCGCCTTCATCCTCGCCCTTTTGGAGGCCCGGAAAATGGACCGGCATTGGCATTGGCTCCCCGCAAACCCCCCAGTCCAGTTCGTGCTGACTCTCGAGCCTTCAGCCTGCCCAAGCTCCGACTCTCCGAGTAATCCCCCCCACCACTGCTGTTTGCTCTCTGGTTCAGCCTACTGGACTTGTCACGTTTTTTCAATGTCCCCACGATCCAGCCGAGATGACTGCCGTTGTGGCTCTCCGTTGTGCATTTCCAGCGCAACAGGGTTGCTTCCTCCAGTCTCGCCGTAATTATTATATATGAGCCCTTCAGCCCGTCTCCAAAATGACTATCATTACCACCATTCCTCCTCTATCTTCTCGTTTCGTGCATTCCGGTAGTGCTAAAAGGTACATACCTGTTTTCCTATACAAGCACTGCGAGGTCTCGCTCTGGGCGATCATTTCATCGGATCTTCGGCTGTCTGCACCATAATGACGACCGACAGTTACCCCAAGAAGTATGACATTGTCATCGTGGGCGCTGGCCCCGTTGGCATCCTCCTCTCACTTTGCATGTCCCGTTGGGGTTACAAGGTGAAGCATATCGACAACCGCCCCGTGCCGACCGCGACTGGCCGCGCCGATGGCATCCAGCCCCGTTCAACCGAGATCCTGCGCAACCTGGGCCTCAAGCGCAAGATCATGGCCTACGACCCAGCCAAGGTGTACGACGTCTCTTTCTGGGATCCTCGCCCTGACGGATCGGGTATTATGCGGACTGGTAACTGGCCCAGCTGCCCTCGTTTCATCGACACACGATATCCGTTCACTACCCTTGTGCACCAGGGTAAGATTGAGACCGTTTTCTTGGACGAGATCAAGAAGGCTGGAACGACCGTTGAGAGACCGTGGACCATTATTGGTTTCAAGAACGATGGTTTGGATGCCACCTACCCAGTCCAGGTTCAGCTCAAGTGTTTGGATACAAACGTCGTTGAAACCGTCCGCGCCAAATACCTTTTCAGTGGTGAGGGTGCGCGCAGTTTTGTGCGCGAGCAGCTAGGTATCCAGATTCGCCACAAGGATCCCATCTCGTATGTCTGGGGTGTTATGGACGGTGTCGTCAGAACCGATTTCCCCGACATCCAGGTACGAATTTCCCCTCCCAATATCTCTATTTTCGACCATGCCTAACTGAGTACTGTTTTTAGACCAAGTGTACCATTCATTCAGATGCTGGCTCCATCATGGTTATTCCCCGTGAAGACGATATGGTTCGTCTCTACGTCCAGATTGCTTCCTCATCCGACCCCGACTTCAACCCTCGAAAGACCGCAACTGCGGAGGAGGTTCAGAATGTCGCGAAGAAGATTCTTAAGCCATACTACATAGAGTGGGATCGCGTGGAGTGGTACTCAGTGTACCCCATTGGACAGGGTATTTCTGAGAAGTATACGTTGGATGAGCGTGTTTTCATGGGAGGCGATGCCTGCCACACACACAGCGTAAGTTTGCACCCGCTTCATGGTCGTGACAGTGGCGGGGTTGGCTAATTCCGTGCAGCCCAAAGCTGGTCAGGGTATGAACACCGCGTTCCACGACGCTCTCAACATGGCTTGGAAGCTCCATGCCGTTGAGTCCGGTCTGGCTCAGCGCTCCATCCTGAGCACCTATGAGACTGAGCGAAAGAACATTGCTGAGACACTCCTTAACTTTGACAACAAATACGCTGCTCTCTTTTCCAAGCGCCGCCCCAGTGCGGGTGAGGTTGGCGAGGCCGCTACCGCGGAGACCGGCCGGAGTGCGGAAGAGGATCCTTTCGTCAAGACATTCAAGGACTCGTGCGAGTTCACAAGTGGATACGGTGTTGCCTATCTGCCCAACATTTTCAACTGGGATCCTTCTCACCCTGCCAAGTCTCCATTGTTCGACGTTCCTGGCGTCAACCTGGTTACAGGCAAGGCCTTCACACCGTCTACAGTCACTCGCCTGGCGGATTCCAACTTTGTCCACCTCGAACAGGAGGTTCCTGCGAATGGCGCGTTCCGCATCTTCATCTTCGCCGGTAGACAGTCCAAGAGCAAGAAGGCCATTGCCGACTTCGCTGCCAACCTTGAAAAGGAACGATCCTTCCTCTCCGCATACCGCCGATCTGACATTGGCGAGGTTTCTTTCTTCGAGCGACATAACCCTCACTCTAAGCTTTTCACTCTCTGTCTGATATATGCTGAAAAGAAGAACGACATCGATATGGACTCAATTCCCCAGATCCTCCGTGACTACCGCTACCACATCTACTCAGATGATATCCCCGACGTGCGCGTTCCCAACGCTACTTATGCTGCGCACGAGAAGCTCGGCTTCGACCCCGAGAAGGGTGGTGTCGTTGTTACTCGTCCTGACAGCCACGTTGCTTGCACTGTGCAGCTGGCCGAGGGTAGCGGCACGGTGGATGCTCTCAACGCCTACTTCGGTTCCTTCTCCACGAAGCCGTTGGGCCAGGAACAAGCTAGCCGTCTGTAGCCAGTCCGGCGCCGAGAAATCAGCTGTATCATGTAAATATTCTTTGGATGGTTGTGTTGAGTATTTATGACTAGCATTATTAGCGTTGTTTGTATATACCAGAATTCAAAATTCTTCAAGATCAAGGTACCGTAACCCTTAACCACATGCCGTAGTTAAGGACTGTAGATAGGTGTTGTTTCCTGTGCTCTCTGGGGCCCGCAGTACTGAGTACAACCTCAACGGGCCCGGCCGAGAAGCTTCATCTTTGCCCCGCTCGGAACTTCAACCACCATTTTCGCCTCTTAGCTACCATCACCAACTTCTGAGAAGCAGCCTATCTCACAAAATGCTTTCCCTCATTCTCACCGCAGAGCTCACAGGGTAAGTCAACGTCCAAATCATCAGAAAATCCGATATTGCTGCAACCAGTTGGTGTGCATCAAAAAGCGTTCTTCGACCTTGGTCAATGGCGTTTGTTTCCTCGCACCTTCAACCAACCACTAATAAGAAACAGCGTCACAGACTTGCGCCCTCAAGATACCGAGGAGGCGCCTTATTACTACACTTTCAAGGTGCAGTGCACCTCCTGTCGCGAGACGCACCCGAACTGGGTGAGCTTCAACCGCTTTGTACGTCACCATCGCCTTAGAAAGGCCCCCAGCTGTTCACATCAAAAGTGCTAACAGAGTACTCAGGAACAACATGAGATTCCTGGAAGTCGCGGCGAGGCGAACTTCGTCTGGAAATGCAAGCTTTGCCAGGTATGGGCACTACGCAGTCGAGGCTGAGTACCTTGGTCGGTCGTGACTAACCTGATTTATGGGGACAGAGGACCCATTCTGCATCTATACTAGCTGGACCGAATGCTTATGCTGCCGGCGATGACAAGCGCGAAGGCCAAAAAATTATTGACCTTGAGTGCCGCGGGCTGGAGTTTACAGAGTTTAAGCCTGATGTTTGTTTTATCTCTCGACATTGCTAATATGACGATGCGAGCTAATACGCTGCAGGGAGAATGGGAAGCTGTGGGTGTAGAGTCATCTACGCCGTTCAAAGGAATTGATCTTTCGGAGGGCGAGTGGTATGACTATGATGAGAAGGCTGGGGATGAGGTTGCGATCAAGGAGATCAAGTGGGAGCTTGGAAGGGCGTAATATAGTCTCAAATGATAAAAGAGATTAATGGCATGGAATGTGTAGCATTCGAACTTGCTAAGTAGGTAATGAATGAAACGTATAAAATAATATCATAAGCTTGAAGCTAGATGCTTTCTCAGAGCTGTATAGGATGCCTGGGGGATGAGGCAGAAACACGATCAAGGCGGTGATCCCGCGCTTGCCCTTATTGGGCGATGGGGAACCGCGTCGAGCTTCAGCACATTTTCCGGCTTGACAAGGACCTCAGTAATTGAGCAAACTCCTGTTTTTATTATCGCAAGAAGCATTTCTCAGCGGATCACATCCGCGAAGAAAACTTGACTGCTGAGTATTACTCTTTTGAACGGACTGGCCATAACCTCAATCAAACACCCCTGATTCCGGACTCCGCAAGCGGCTCAGAGCCTTCCACGATGAGTGTTTGTCTCCCTGCTGCTCGATACAGTCCCATTATTCTTATCTTAACTATGTGCTGACGCTCGCTTCAAAGCTTCAACCCGTAAACCCTCGCCCTTTCCTCCAAGCTAGGTACGCCGATTTATTCCCATCCGCAACCCGCCCGTCAGGCTACTGGCCAACCGCATCTAACTCAACTCTCTAGGGTCGGAACTGAAGTCATCGTTCGCCTAAAATGGGGCCAAACAGAGTACAAGGGACGATTGGAGAGCATTGATTCATACATGAACGTGCTGCTTAGGGATACAGAAGAATTCATTGATGGAAAGCCTACGGGGACTCTCGGTCTCGTGCTTATACGGTGCGTTGGTTACATTGGTCTATCCTTGCGGTTGCGCCAGCGCGACTGATATTGACTTCGAAATATAGGTGTAACAATATCCTCTGGATGGGATCGGCGGAGAACGTTGAGATGACGGATCTGGGATTACGATAGAGGGATTTCAAGCGTTTTATACCATACCAATCTTTTCGTTTCGGTCGCCTACTGTGTATGCGAGATAAGGATAGGAAAAGGATAGGATGATGGACGGCTCGGACCAGTTCACCTACCTCAGCACACGGGTTTCCGCCAGTCTCCTTTCGGTCCGTGGCGTACGTGTTTACATTCGGCAGCTTCAAATAATACTGGTTTTTGGTCTGGACTGTGGACTGGGCAATCAGAAAAATAAGGTTTACATGCCATGGTTGTGTGAGCGAGAATGAGCGGCTCGCCGTTACTGCGCTGCTTTACCAGGTGTTGGAAACCACAGCGCCGGTACACGGTGTTGACTGAGATTTTGATAGTGTTCCATATACAAAAATAGCCGTGTATTTCAATAGATGCGGTGGAAATCTACCCTTGTCCTATGGAAGTAACAATTTCGTGAAGGTAGGCTAGGTATTGCTTTAAATGGATAAAGGAGGTGATGCCATCGACAGCTACCCCACTCTCATCCCATCGACAACAGTCATCACTATCACCGCAGCTATGACTATATCAAATCCTAAATATATCGTTTAAACTTCAAGACCACGAACCCGCAGTAATGACTTCTACATATACTCCATCTGATGATGACTACTTCAACTTGGGCTCTTACTACCGCGCAGTAAGCACAACCAACGCGCATGCGCAGGCCTGGTTCAACCGCGGCCTCATCTGGACTTACGCCTTTAACCACGAAGAAGCAGCAACATGCTTCCAAAACGCCGTTGACCATGATCCGAACTGCGCAATGGCATACTGGGGTCTGGCGTACGCACTGGGCCCGAATTATAATAAGCCATGGCAGTTCTTCGATAAGGTAGAATTGGAATACACAGTGCGGAGAACACACCAAGCAGCCCGCGACGCAAATAGGCACGCCGTCACGGCCAAAGACGTAGAATCAGCCCTCATTGATGCAGTACAGCTTCGGTATCCGGAGGAAAAGCCGGGAGAGGACTGTGCGGCGTGGAACCAGGGATATGCCGATGCCATGCGCGAGGTGTACGTGCGTTTCCCAGAGGATCTTGACGTTGCAGCTCTCTACGCGGATTCACTCATGAATCTGACGCCTTGGGAACTATGGGATCTACGGACGGGGCTGCCAGCGCCAAGAGCTCGAACGCTTGAGATCAAAGATATCCTCGATAAGGCCCTTGCTAGACCCGGGGGGTTAGAGCATCCCGGTCTTTTGCATCTATACATCCACCTCATGGAAATGTCCGGCGCGCCCGAGAAGGCGTTGATAGTGGCAGATCACCTTCGAGGTCTAGTTCCCGACGCAGGACATCTAAACCACATGCCCACGCATCTTGATATTTTATGCGGTGAGTACCGACGGGCGATAGCTTCGAATTCAGAGGCGATTGAGTCCGACAAACGGTTTGTGAAGAGAGCTGGGGCAGTCAATTTCTACACCTTATACCGAGCCCATAACTACCACTTCCGGATTTATGCGGCGATGTTTGCGGGACAGTCCGGGGTTGCGTTGGACACGGCGAAGGAGCTGGAAAGTCAGATTCCAGAGGAGTTGCTGCAGATACAGTCGCCACCGATGGCGGATTGGTTGGAGGGATTCCTGGCAATGAGGATACATGTGCTTATTCGGTTTGGTTTGTGGGATGATTTGCTGGGACTGGACTTTCCCGTTGATAAAGAGTTATACTGCGTTACGACGGCAATGATGCACTACGGCCGGGGCGTTGCGTTTGCTGCCACGGGAAAGGTGGACGAAGCTGCCCACGAGCGAGAGCTGTTCCAAGAAAGCTTCAAGCGCGTCCCGACAAGCAGAATGCTGTTCAACAATACTTGTACCGACATTCTCGCCATTGCATCCGCCATGCTAGACGGCGAACTCGAGTATCGCCGCGGCAATTACGACTCTGCGTTCGCTCACCTCCGCTGCTCAATTGAGCTAGACGACAATCTTCCCTACGACGAACCCTGGGGGTGGATGCAGCCCACACGGCATGCCTACGGGGCGCTGTTGCTCGAGCAAGGAAGAGTCGAGGAGGCCGAGGGTGTGTATAGTGCTGATCTAGGCATGGATGGTACACTGCCTAGGGCATTGCAGCACCCCTATAACGTCTGGTCGTTGCAAGGGTGGCATGAATGTCTTGTGAGACTTGGAAGACTCGCAGAGGCGAAGATTGTCAAGCAGCAGCTAAAGTTTGTGGCTGCTGCGGCGGATGTTGAGGTTAATGCTTCTTGCTTTTGTCGGAGGACTGTGGATGTGCTTTGAAGACTACAGCACCCAGGTTCCTGCATCCACAAAATCTCAAACCCCAATTCTAAGTATTTCCAGATCTGGCGTTACATTAGGGTTAACAATGAACCCCGCGAATGTACTGCGACGACTTCCCCCTTCCTCACATTCGAATTACAAGAAGAAGCGCCGGAAGCGCTTTGCGCCGTGGGATTTCGTTCCTACACCCGACGCGCTGTAGATCTCTGCATCTTGACGTCGGCTGATGCATAGAAGACGCTTTGAACCCCTGTCAGTAGGTAAATACTTTTGCATGCTTCGCGGAATAAACTACCTACCACGTCAGAGATGGAGTATGCTGAGTAAATAGAGCGGGCCATTCTCGGTCTCGGCGATGCTCCGACAAGTCCCTTGTGAAGAATCTTCGGCAGATCCACCGTGGCGAATTGTTAAGAGATTGACGTATGGTCGAATCAGAGCCCTCAATTGCTTGCAAACTCGCCTTGCCTTCCTCTCCTGTCATGAATCAGCAAGTGCTATACGGACTATAGATCGTTCGAATCTTACTCTTAGTGGCTTCATAGGGGTCTGCGATGGTCTCTACAACTGCAGAAAAGTGCAATTTCGGACCGACTCGTGGCCACAGTGACCCCTTCCCCGCTGTCTATCTTTCTTGACACTCTTATGGGATGCGTAAAGCCCACCTTGCGGCCTCGCCAGTCCTTCCTTAGGACGCCAGTGTCTTGAGTCCGAGATGGAACCGCGGATGCGCCATCGCAATCAACCCACTACCAGAAGGCTTAACTTCCAGTCTCATTGGCTGTCCTATGAAGATCAGACTAAATTCATGCAGAGCTTTGAATGAATTGTCTCCAGTTGAAAGGCTGAGTTCACAGCACTGAAGACAACGCAATGTTGGCTATATAGCGCCGTACCTCCGCCGACCCTCTTCATACTTCAGAATTATGGTGCTTGTTGTTTAGAGCGAGATGGAGAAACTAAACGACGATATCCTTCTTTTGATTGGAGATTATCTTGAAGAGCATAGTGACCGCTACAATGCCATCTTCGTCAACAGGCGCTTTCATGAGCTGTTTTCCCGCGCCCTGTACCGTTCAGCGTCTTTGAAGAATCTCTCGCAAGTCAAGTCGTTTTTGAAAGCAATCACGCTGCGACCAAGTCTAGCTAGCGTGCTACTTTCGCTAAACTGTGCGGGATGGGATTCCTCGAGTCCGCAGCCTCGTTTGAGCGAGGAGGAATTCGCAATTTTCTCGCTCTCGGCAAAGACAAACAGCCATTCAGCGGAAGAGCACTCCCAATGGGAAAATGATCTGATCGAGGATATAGACGAAGCGTGGATTGCGCTGCTGCTGTCGTCCGTTCACAATATCAGAAAGCTGAATCTGGCTTATCCGCACCGCCTGGAATCACGGGGCTACCTGGACCGGCTGTTCGTCAGGGCTACGACGCATCAGAAACCGTTCGACAGATGCCCGGCTTTTCGTCGACTGCATGAAGTGTCTCTGCGACAACGGACTCGGGACGATGAGGACAAGGGCACAATGTCTCCGTCGCAAATCATGCCGTTCTTGCGGATGCCATGTCTAACGGCACTTGCCGTGGACTCGCTTATTGAACACCGACCGGAGCCGGCAGACGAACTAAACGACAAAGAGACAACCGAACCTTCATCGGAGAGATATCAAAGTCAATCATTCTCCGAAATAACTCTCACCTCCAGCAATGCCTTCGAGGGCCTCGAGTCAATTCTCTCCTCTTGCGCCTCCCTGAAATCCTTTAAATACCAGCACACAGATGCCCTCCTCCTAGCCGAAGGATTTCGACCATCCGCATTCAATAAATCTCTCTCACGGCACAAATCGACACTCGAAACATTGTGGCTCGATAACCTCGGCACGCATCTCCCATTCACAATTAGCGGAGTCAATGAAAGCCATGAGGAATGGTTCGGCTCGTTTGCGGATTTCACAGCACTCAAAGACCTGCGCATTCGGCTGCCGAATCTCCTGGACATACAGTATTCATCTGAGCCGCAGACACCCTTGATTGACGTTCTCCCGGGGAGTATCGAGTCCCTGTACATTGAGGACTGCAAGGAAAGGTCGTTGGGGATGTTGCTTGGCCAGGTTGGGTTGGTGCTTGAGGCGCGGAATCGGAAGACGAGGTTCAACGCCCTGAGGCGCTTGGATATCGAGGGCTTCTTTCATGATGATGAGGAGGATGCAGATACTTCTGGTGGTGGCAATGGAGGCAGGGTCATCAAACAGCGTGTTTATGAGATGGTGGAGCCCCTGGGGGGTGTTTGTGAAGAGGCTGGAATCAAGCTATCTCTGCGGGATCGGATGTGCTTGCATACCATGCATTGAGGTTGGGTGCTTTAGATTGCTTTTCGTCGCATTATGTGTGTTTTTGTTCCGAGGTTTTTGGTATCAGTTGCCCAGGCTGGTGTATGGTGTGTGACATCTTGCCTCCCTTTTGCTTTTGAATCATATTATAGACGCAGTACATACTAGACACATAGATGACCCCGCATATAGACCGCGATATTATTAGAGACCGATAGACTTTCTTTGGGGCCCCCTTCAATTCACCATGGTCAAGTAAAGGCCCTACCTGGTTAGAGAGAGGTATACTTGGGAACATTATCGTACCCTATTTCAAGCCATCTGGACAGGTGTAGTATAGCCAGGCAAGCAGTATCCCAAGCAAGGAATAGCAGTTTAGCGTAAGCTACGGAGAAATCTGGTGTTGCAATATGCATTTGACGTTATCGATTAGCTGCGGTTCTGACCTCAGTCTGTGGTGATCATGGTGCGTATTTTGATTTAGGGCTTGACATTGGGAAAACTTCACTCGCTTCACGTCGCTTGCGTCCAATTGGATATTCTATAATCAGGTGTTTTGCAAAACCATTGGCGGCTTAATTCTATATCCCAGAGGCGTACTCTAAGATCTCGCGGGGTCAGCATTCTGCCTTGAAGTAGTCAATATACGGAATGCTGCTCAAGTTGAATCTCCAGTCCAATGAGTAAAAACTCATTTGGGTTCAGGTCTTAATGAATTCCTTACGCGTCTCTCATTTCCTCTTCAGATTTCCTTTCCCAAATCTTTCTTCTCCTTTGCTCCCCACTCAGAGAGCGATAAGTCAGCTCGATTCAGATAGATCCTGCCATCTTGAAGCGCAGCAAAGGATTAGGACCCAGATCCAGCAGGGGATCCGCTTTAATGAGAAAGTACTGTTTTCCTACAATCTACGCTCAAGGAGTAAGCCGTTTGAAAGAGGTTGAACTCGTGCTTTTCTTTAATACAGTTCAGAATCCTAGGTTGGCATATGGAAAAGGTTTCTCATCAGATATAGGCCCATTGTATGGAGACTTCTTGACTCAGAATTCGTGAAATCAAATTGGCATCTTTGAGTCACCCTTGAGATGCTGCAGTGCTCGATCTACCGCGCCAGGTCTTAAGGGCTGGAGCTAATGCAGTATAAAGCTTGCATAAAAGAAGTATATACTCGTAAACTGTGCATAGCTTATGCAATAGGCGGAGGCAAGAACTGTCTACGTTCGGTAAGCGGTATGCAGCTCAAATCTTTCTGCCGTGATTTTGATGATTCAAAGAGGAAAAAAGAACGGACGTTGACCTGCATAATCATAGTCCCTCGCTTGCAGCATTGCACTTCAAATAATGGAAACAACACCCTTATAGCTTCTCCAATCTCCCAAAACAACAATTAGAGTACCCTGGAATCTTCATCTCCCTTCGGCTCCTCCACCAAAATGGCCACGTCCCCTCGAAAATCCCGAACCCCCTCCAACCCGCGCACCACGGACCCCTCAGACTCCGATCCTGTCATCGCCTCCTACGACGTCTATCTCACGAACTCTGACATCAGCCGGTATGTCCTGCAATATCTCGACCGGCCTACCGGACATGCCTATGATGACAACAACGGGCAAAAGCCGACCGAGCTGCGCCTGAAGCCGAAGACGGGCCTTGTCGAGGTTGACGTGCCGATTAACACAAGAGTAAACTATGATCTGGCAAAGGGACTGAAATATGGTGATGCGCTGAAGAAAAGTAAGAGTGCGCGTGAAGGAGGTGCGTATGGTATGGCGGGGGGATTTAGTGTTGCTGGGGCGCGTGAGGGAGGCGCACCTGGTGTTGCAGGAAAGGTTAAGGCGGAAAATGGAGGTGTGAAAAGTGAGGATGCTATGGGTAGGGCAGCAGGAGATCAGACACCGTTATTAAAGGTGCAGACGTTGGGAGGGCGAATCAAGACTCCAGAAGATGGGGATCCAGTTTACATGCTTGCTGCTTTTAGGGGCGGTATGTTCTCGTCTTCCTTTCGAATTCTCGCGCTGGAACTGACGGATTGCTTCGCCTACAGATAAACTACATCTCTCTCCAGTTACCGCCGTTGTTCAATTACACCCGCAGCTCCACCATCTCGACGCAATGGACGAAATGCCCAAAGCGCGCGCCGGGAAAAGCCGAAAAGAAGGCGAGGAAGACCGAGCTGAGCCGGAGGCTAGAGCCGTCGACGTGAAGGTCAAGGGCGCAGAGGACAGAGAAGTCATGATGCCGGGGAACCTGGACCTTCTGAAAAAGATGCAGGAGGAGCAGTGGAAGACGTATGATTGGGTTGATGCTGAGGTGAGCTTGAGCCCCTTTACTATCAAAATGCGGTGCGACGGGTGCTGACTCGAACAGAATGAGGAATCGTGGCAAATATACGACAATTACATGATGCATCAGGATGTGAAAGACTTGCCGCAGCTGCAGTCCGCGATCAACAGCGAGGATTATTTGGATAGGATGAGCGCACCCCGAATTGACCCGGCACGGCCAGAGATGACGGGGTGGGCGATGAAGCAGAATCGGCTGAAACAGAAACAGGGGGAATCGTCCGGCAGTAGCACTGAGGAAGGCTAAGAAGATAGACAAGGCTGCATATAAAGAAACGAAGCATCTTCTCTGGACATTTGACCGCAATTACACCTTGTAGTAAAAGAACTACGGAACTGGAAACATCGAAGATCCACTAAACTGTACTGGATTGGCAAGGTGGATTTGGGGCCGATTACCGTGACCCACCAGGGGAAGGCAAACTGAAAGTCGCGCCCTCACGTGATCGAGCACCCTTTTGGCCCAAGCATTTTTCACGGTCTCGTAAACTCTTTAGTCCATCGTCTTTTCTTTCTACCCACTCTCACCACTCATTCATCCTCATTCCCCAACTTGGCCAATTCCGCCAGTGCGCATGTTGGGAAAGGCTGCAGGGTGTCTTGTCAGTCTGGATTGACAATCTCCCATTGTGAGGCTGCTGAGCGTTTTGCCGCAATTGTTGATTTTGTTCCTGCATCTGCGTCGCATTTAATGCTTTACTTTCTTGCCTCCGCTTTATCTCCATTTATCTCTTATTTTTAATCGTGACTGTATAATTCTTCTTTATTTTGAGTAGCGTTCGTCATGTTGTCTCAGCTTGTTCGCGGGAGAAGCGCTGCCTCTCAGCTTCGGCTTTTGAAGGGACGCTCCCTCCCCCAACCATTCGCAAAACTACGCCATCATTCCCACACAAGTCGACTCACATTACTGCAAAGCTCGGCTTCCAGGTCTTCCCCCGAAAGTCGTTCACGTCGCTCCTCCTTCCAATCTAGCCGCAAACTTGCCACCGCCGCCGACACCCCGGTAGTTGATAGACTATCCCATCTCGACAACTTCGACCAGTCGTCATATTCCTCAGACCTCCGGCAGAAACAAGAATGGAATTCTTTTCTTCCGCCCCCCGGGGAGTTTGACCCTTCTTCGCTCATCATTATGGACGATGAGCTGCTCACGAAACCAAAAATACTGAGAAGAGTCAACGGCATTGGCGGCGATCACGATGAGATGCTAGCAAACCTGGAGCTCTCGATGAAACTCGGTGATTTCGCCCGGGCCTCGAATCTGATCAATCGGCTGCGTGATGAATTTCACCCTGTGGGATCGAAGGCGTATCTGGATTATCACAACAAACTGCTCCAGTCTATGGTCTCGCATGCCATCCAGAAAAGAGACTTGGATTTGGCGCGCCAGGCACAGCGCTGGTTCGAGGTGGACATGCCGTACGGCGGTGTTGAAGCGGATCCAACTACTTTTGCCACTATGATTCGGATGGCTCTGCGTTTGTTTTACGGCCCAAAGCGGGATCGAGCTGTTCGCCGGTATTGGGGCCTGGCGAAAGGAAAGGAATGTGAGGAACTTGTGCTGTCTGTTCCTGTGCTCTCTGAGGTCGAGCTCGGTGAGCTTTCTGAGGTTCGTTCGCCATTGCATAGTTTCTGATTTTCTCGCTAATCTATTCGCTCTAGATTTGCTCAGCAGATCTTCAACGGCTCGCCATCAACAGCATGCAACCTGAATCCGGGAAGGTTGATGAGCTGGTATCAAACAATGTCCCCGAAGTTATGGCGGTCGAACAAAAAGGGCTTGGGCTTTCATCGCTAAAGGATTCTATGTCTTCGGTTTTCGCAGATGATGCGAAAAAAATTCCCGCCATGGATGAGGAAAGCAGAGAAATTTACCAACAGCGACGACAGCAGCAACTTGAAGCCGATGTCATGAAGTCTGCCGTCAACCGCTGGCGACAAGAAAACAAAATACAGCAACAGTTTCAGCCCGATGTGTTTGAGAACGGCAAACAACTAGGGCCCTTGCTTCGCCAATGGAATGCAGATCTTGTCGTGCGGATTGAAGAGGAATTCAAGGAGATAGAAAAAGCCAGAACCGCTTCTATGATTACCGATGAAGTTAGGGAGCGCGTTGACTACGGCCCTTATCTCCGTATGGTGAAACCGGAGGAGCTAGCGTCCTTGACGATTCTCACGACCATAAATAACTTGACTCGGAACGGACTGGACAAAGGGATCAAGCTCGCTCCGCTTGCGGTAGCAATTGGAAACGATGTTTACGAGGAAGTGGCGTTGCAGAGAATGGTCGAGCGGAGGAAGAAAGAGATGAACAGTGCTCATCGAGTCAAGCTCATCAAGCAGATTTTCCTCGGGCGCAAGGATAGGGACAAGCTGAAGAGCATCAACTGGAAAAATGCTCTTAAATCTATGGAGCAGGAAGAGCCTGATATTGTTTGGGCAACTGCTATAAAGGCGAAGGTTGGCGCTGTATTGATGAGTCTTCTTTACGATGTTGCCAAGGTCCCAGTTCCTGTTAACGAGGCCGCGGCAGCCAAAAAGATCAAGAGAAGAGACGAGGTAGTCATGCAGCCCGTCTTCCAACATTCGTACCAAATCACTTGGGGACGGCGTACTGGTTATATTCATGTGAATCCAGAGATGATCAAACTTCTTACCAGGGAGCCCGCCGAGGATTTGCTGGGTCGCCAGCTGCCCATGCTTTGCAAACCAAGGCCGTGGAAGGGTTACAAGGACGGTGCCTATTTCTATCACCAGAATCTTTTTGTTCGCTCTACGCCAGGCGAGAGCCTGCAGCCCACGTACGTGAAGGCGGCGTTGGAGAATGATGGTCTGAAGATGATCCGCAAGGGCCTTGACATTTTAGGTGGGACGGGGTGGGTTATCAACCGCGATGTCTTTAACGTTATGCTCGAGGCCTGGAATACGGGTGAGCCTATCGCTGACCTTGCGCCTCTCGACCCCGATTTGCCCATCCCCCCAAAGCCCTCACCCGAAGAAGGTTACGAAGCCGAGAAGGAGTGGCACACAAAAGTGCGTGATATTGAAAACCAGAGGGGAGGCTATCATTCTCAGCGGTGTTTCCAGAACTTCCAAATGGAAGTTGCTCGTTCGTACCTGAACGAGACTTTTTACCTCCCTCATAACATGGATTTCCGGGGCAGAGCGTATCCAATCCCGCCTTACCTTAATCAAATGGCCGCCGATAACGCAAGAGGCCTTCTCTTGTTCAGCGAAGCGAAACCGCTCGGCGAAAGTGGGTTGAGGTGGTTGAAGATTCAGATTGCCAACCTTGCTGGATTTGACAAGGCTAGTCTTTCAGAACGTGAACAGTTTGCCATGGATCATTTGGACGATGTGCTGGACTCTGCCAACAATGGCCTTCACGGCCGGCGCTGGTGGCTTCAAGCTGAAGATCCCTGGCAATGTCTGGCAGCCTGCTGCGAACTCCGAAATGCGCTTCAGCATCCGAACCCCACTGAGTATGCGTCGCGTCTGCCCATTCATCAAGATGGCTCCTGTAACGGTCTGCAGCATTATGCTGCTCTCGGTGGTGACAAACTTGGTGCACAGCAGGTCAATCTCGAGCCATCTGACCGTCCTTCTGACGTGTATTCCGCGGTCGCCCAGTACGTAAAGGAGGCGGTTGCAACAGAAGCTGCACAAGGCGATCCTATCGCCAAGATGCTCGAAGGAAAGATCACCCGTAAGGTTGTCAAACAGACCGTTATGACAAACGTCTACGGTGTGACATTTATTGGTGCTATGAAACAAATCCGCAAGCAGCTTGCAAATCACTACCCCGAACTTTCCGACCACGAAAAGAAAACGGGCGCCATCTATATTGCTAGGAAAGTCTTCCAAGCCCTAGGGACTATGTTCGAGGGAGCCCGCGATATCCAACACTGGCTCGGCGATAGTGCCAATCGCATTACGCAGTCGCTTCCGCCCGAGCAGATTGAAGATCTCGCCAAAGAGGTTCTAAATCCATCGTTTTCCACATTGTCATTGACTAGCCGTGGCAAATCGAAAAAGTCCCTTTCTAGCAGCGACCCGTCTGCTCACTTCAAAACCACGGTCATTTGGACGACTCCGTTGGGCCTGCCCGTTGTGCAGCCGTACCGCAACAGGTTGCCCCGTCGTGTTGTGACGAGCTTCCAAAGCTTGAGCGTTGTCGAACAGGATTCCCGCTACTGTGTCACCAGGCGCAAGCAGCTCCAGGCCTTCCCGCCCAACTTCATCCACTCGCTTGATGCCACTCATATGATGCTGTCCGCAATTGCCTGTCACCAGGCGGGCCTCACGTTTTCCGCCGTGCATGACTCGTTTTGGACTCACCCTTCCGACGTCGACTCTATGAATCGGATCCTTCGCGAGGCATTTGTCCAGATGCACTCGGATGACGTGATCAAGAGGCTGGCGGCAGAGTTTGAAGTGCGTTACGGCCGTAACTTGCATTATGCTCGAGTCCCGCGATGGAGCCGGCTTGGGAGAGTGGTTGCTGATTTCCGGAAGAACAAGCCAAAATCAACCCGACTCCTGGAGCTGATCGAGGAATATAAGCGACAGAAATTGCTGCGGTCCGATGACCCTGAGTTGCAGGCTCAGGGTCGTGCGATGGTTACAGCGGCAAGTTGTTTTGAGGCGGCGGGCGGCACGGACGACGATCTGGTCGTCCACGCTTCTCTAGGTGAAGCAGCCGTTGGGCACGTCCCCGAGGATTTGGAGGCCGCCGAGAAGCGGGCCTCGGGCATGGAAACGGACGGCTCGGACCCGGCGGTCGCAACACTCCTCGGAACCGGTTCCTGGGAGCAGGATGCGAAGCCCGAGCTGAGCGAGGAAGAACGCGAGCTTGAAGCGATGATGGATGAGGCTGATGAGCCTGCGAAGAAGAAGAAGAAGCGAACCACTGAATACATTTGGCTGTGGATGCCGATGCGGTTCCGCCCCGTGCCGACCAAGGGCGCGTGGGACGTGTCTCGAATCCGCGAGAGCAAGTACTTTTTCTCCTAATGTCTTATTATATGTCCATTGGCTGGCGCTCTGGGAAAAAGTAGAACGGGTTGTATTTTACAGATGGCATCTGGCGTTTGATCTAGGTTAAGTTTTGATTGCTTCTCTTGTCCGTCATATTGGCGGTGATGTACATTATGATATCCTCTCACGAGTTACTTTGTATATATACCGAGACATGAGATGTATTTACACCTCTGAATGAATTCTTCTTCTGGAGCGGGAGCGGCTCTCTTTCAACTCTTGCTGTAATTCGTGTACTATGTATGAATAAGCACCGTCCGGGTAAACGGAGGGTGAGGGTCTGGGGTAATTTAGGCAGAATCCGGCTCAACCGCGTCTTCGTGGGTGTGGCCGTCCAGTAGTCGATCATCATTATTTTATTAGAGTGATTCAAAAAGCCACAGTGTATGGTGTAGAGAAGCCTGGCATCCAATCCGTGCCCATCATCCCATACTCCGCCTCACTCTATTGACTCTCGTCCCTCACCATGCAGCTCGGCTCGTGGGCGTCTTCCTGCAGCCTTGCAGGGTGCCCGATCTCCAGATTCCTGCCTGAGGCTGCAAATCTCCACCTTTCCGTCCGTAAGTTTCCATTCTTTCCCATCTTTCGTCGCTTTTCTTCGGCTGTTCTGTGGCCTTCCAAAATAAAACCAGTCCTCATTTATTCTTAATCTGTGGTTTCTGGTGTCTCGCCGCAGAGTCACTGTTTTGCTCTTTATTGCCCTGACGTTGCAGTGCGGGGACCCTTGCTGGCTGGAGTCTAGAGTCTGGAGCTCTGCATGGCATGACATGAGACTGCGACCCCGTCTTCTTGTCCTGTCTCTCGATTAATCCTGTCCCCAACCCCATCCAGGTCTGGGGTTAGCTTGGCTTGTCTTTCCGCCGTTTCTCCCCTCTTCCTTCGCTCGTTGCCCGTAAGGCTTTCACTGCTACTAAGTACCCTGGGCTAGTTCCAGTGTTACCTCCTGTTCTCTACCTTAGTTCCCCCCGGTTTCATCGGCAATTGGCAATGGGGTCCCAGCTCTCCCCGCCATTCTAACAACGACTAAATCCTTCTCGCCATATCCTTTAATTTCACTCCTTGACTGATCCTGACCTCTTTTCTGGCCGTCTTCAACCATTTTCAGTTACGTCTACGCCTCTCATGCCCCGTTGACCCAACGTTCCGCGAGGATGTCGACAACCTCGCTACAACAGTTCGCCACGGCTACGTCCTTCTCCCCCTTCTCGAATTCCCAGTCGGCGAGAATGTCGCAATCTCAGTCTCAGACGATCGGGCTTGACACCCTCGCCGAGGGCTCGCAATACGTGTTAGAGCAGCTGCAGCTATCGCGAGAGGGCGGCATCTCAGAGAACAACTCTGCTTTCAAGCCTTCCTCCGTCCGCGACTCTTTAGCTGAAGCCCGTTCCATGATCCGCAAGAACTCTTCGTCAGCGCCTGTCCGCCGGAGAATCAGTCGGGCTTGTGACCAATGTAACCAACTCCGGACAAAGTGCGACGGGCAGAATCCGTGCGCGCATTGTATAGGTAAATCTCATCATTTTTTTATTTATTTATTTTTTTTTTTTATGTGCGGAGATCGGCTGCTAAAGCATTCGGTGCAGAATTCGGTTTAACATGCGAATACGCTCGGGAGCGGAAGAAACGGGGCAAGGCTTCGAAGAAAGATATTGCTGCTGCCGCTGCCGCTTCAGGACATCAGGGAGGCATGGATAACCGATCACCTACAGATAGGCGCCTGTCGCAGGAACCAGGCGGCCGGTACGATTCTGTTCTTGAGGCCTCGCGCGTTCAATCACATCTACCTGCGAACGGTTTGTCTAGTATTCAAAACACTCAGGCGGCGCACTCGCAGCCGCCGCTGGGGTCGGCCCTTGATGCTCTACATTTGAACCATTTCACTCAACTGAACGAGTCGGGGCGCTCACAGATTCCTGTGTCAGACCTTCGATCACTCCAAATCCTCCACAACAACCCTCGCTCTCCATCCGCTCTTCCGCACGGTCTAAACGCTTATAATGATAACACATTTTCTTTGCTGAACTCGCAAGAGCCGAATACGACTTCACTCAATCACTTCCGACTCGGGAACTCCACGGATAACCCGTCGGCCCAGTTTTTAGGCCTCTCACCTCCCGCTCAATCCCCAGGATGGCTTCCGCTGCCATCACCGTCACCGGCGAATTTCCCTTCATTTCCCATGGCTCCGTTCTCTGGAACCAGTCTACGTTACCCTGTCCTTCAGCCGGTTCTTCCACATATAGCCTCAATAATTCCTCAGTCTCTCGCCTGCGACCTTCTTGACCTCTATTTTACGAGCTCCTCCTCTTCTCACCTATCACCTCAGTCTCCGTACGTTGTTGGTTATATTTTTCGCAAACAGTCGTTCCTCCACCCAACAAAGCCTCGTGTGTGTTCGCCTGGGCTATTAGCGAGTATGCTCTGGGTGGGCGCACAAACAAGCGATGCGCCGTTCCTGACGTCTCCGCCCTCAGCGCGCGGTCGGGTATGTCAGAAGCTGCTAGAATTGACGATAGGGCTGCTGCGTCCGCTCATTCACGGACCGGCGCTCGGAGAAGCCTCGCCAAATTATGCTGCAAATATGGTAATAAATGGCGTCGCGCTTGGTGGCTTTGGTGTCTCGATGGACCAACTAGGAGCCCAAAGTACTGCGACAGGAGCTGTGGATGATGTCGCCACGTACGTCCATCTCGCTACGGTAGTATCCGCCAGTGAATACAAAGCCGCAAGCATGCGTTGGTGGACGGCCGCCTGGTCTCTTGCCCGAGAGCTGAAACTTGGCCGCGAGCTGCCCCCCAACGCATCGCAACCGGGTCAGGACGGCGAGCGAGAAAACGAGGGCGATAACCCGTCAAAGCGAAATCAGTCATTGCACGGCGGGAACTCTAATGTCAATGTCACAGAGGAGGAACGAGAGGAGCGCCGGCGTCTCTGGTGGCTACTGTACGCTACCGATCGCCATCTGGCTTTATGCTATAATAGGCCGCTTACTCTGTTGGATAAAGAGTGTTCGCAGCTACTGCAGCCCATGAATGATGATTTATGGCAGGCTGGAGATTTTCCAGCTGCCACCTACCGCGCTGTCGGCCCGCCAATTGAATGCACGGGCCATAGCATGTTCGGCTACTTCCTGCCATTGATGACGATCTTAGGGGGAATTATCGATCTCCAACAAGCGCGAGAACATCCACGGTACGGACTTACCTTCCGCAGCGGCCCCGAACTAGATCAGTACATCATGGCCATAACCCAGCAACTTGACGCCTACGGGCAGAGCCTAAAAGACTTCGAAGCACGATATATAAACAGCCTCGCCCTAGCAGAGAATGAACCGCCCGAAAACCCGCACATTGATCACCTCAGCCCATCCGGCCGGTCCAGCAGCACGGTTGGCTCCCGCGTCAACGAATCAATCGTCCATACTAAGATGGTAGTCGCCTACGGAACCCACATCATGCACGTGCTCTACATTCTCCTAGCGGGCAAATGGGACCCCATAAACCTCCTTGAGGACCACGATATGTGGATCTCCTCCGAGTCATTCCTCGCGGCCATGAGCCACGCTGTCGGCGCCGCAGAGGCAGCAGCCGATATTCTCGAGTACGATCCGGATCTGAGCTTCATGCCGTTCTTTTTCGGCATTTATCTGCTACAGGGTAGTTTTCTGCTCTTGCTTGCTGCGGATAAGCTACAGGGGGATGCGAATCCGAGCGTTGTCCGCGCTTGTGAGACTATCGTGCGCGCACATGAAGCTTGTGTCGTTACGCTGAATACAGAGTATCAGGTCTGTCCCCTGGCGGTCCCAGAATTTATCTAGTGATATGGCTGACTGAAGGAAACAGCGAACATTCCGCAAAGTGATGCGCTCCGCTCTTGCCCAGGTTCGGGGGCGCGTTCCAGATGACTTTGGTGAGCAGCAGCAGCGCCGGCGGGAGGTGCTGTCTCTTTACCGCTGGACCGGTGATGGGACGGGGCTCGCGCTCTCTTGAGCCTCATACTCCCTAGCTATACAGCTATTACGATTACACGACATATAAAGTGAAAGTGGATGGAGGACGGTTAACTTGTCTCCTGTTGTATATTTCCTGCGGGGGATACCTCTGCTGGTCTTAGGAGGGAGTGCCGAGCCGTACATAGTTGATACTCCTTTGCTCGTGCATTTATTATGTTGTTCACCACTGTATATTATAGTTACTCTCATACCCCATCTGTTAGCTGGCCAGTTCAACTTGCGTCCTTGTCTTCTGTTCTTGGAAAATCTTCAATCCATTTCTCCGGTAGAGTGACTGGCCACTCAGAAGCCGAGGATTACCGTATGACGCCACAGTGGAGATAAGGATAAGCGATTACCGATAAGCTGGCCGATAAGGAATCTCCGCGTTCTTTGCCCTCGCAACTCCTTCAGCAGAACAAGATCATCTTTCACGCAATGGATGAAACCGATCTCTCGTAATTCAGAATCTTATACAATGGCTTTACTCAGAAATCTCACGAATTACATTCGCCCTTTGGCAAGCTGTTCTACCACCCCCCCCAGATTCCTCCCCCTCACCATCCGCCGCGGCCTCGGTATTCCACCCCAATACCTCCTTGACGACTACACCCCGCGCTACGCCCTCCTCTCGTCCACCGATGCCGCCAAAAAGCGCAGCCTAGCCTACACCCATCTCTCGAATTGCAACCTCTGCCCGCGCAAATGTGGCGTGAACCGTTTCGAAACAACTGGCCACTGCCTGATTGGGGCCGAAACGGCGAAAGTGAACGTGATTGCGCCTCATCGTGGCGAAGAACCCTGCATCCAGGGCTTTCACGGCAGCGGCAGCGTCTTTTTCTCGGGGTGTAATCTGCGGTGCGTTTTCTGCCAGAACCACGATATCGCGCATAAGCGTAACGGCTTCGATCTCACCCCAGAGGAGTTAGCGGAATGGTACACGAAACTACAAGATATGGGGCACGTGCACAACATCAATCTCGTCACGCCAGAGCATGTGGTCCCCCAGGTTGTGCTGTCTATCCTAGCGGCGCGGGATATGGGCCTGCGGATCCCGATTGTGTATAATACGTCTTCATTTGATAGCCTCGAGTCTTTGGAACTGCTGGATGGACTGGTCGATATCTACTTACCGGATTTCAAAGTGTGGAAGCCGGAGACGTCGAAGAGGTTGCTGAAGGCAGATGACTATGCGGAAACGGCGAGGGAGAGTATCAAGGCTATGCATGAGCAGGTGGGGGATTTGTCCTTTACAAGCGATGGGATTGCGAAGAAGGGTGTGCTGCTGAGGCACCTTGTGATGCCCGGGAAGGAGGATGAGGGCAGGGAGATCATGCGGTGGCTGGCGGAGAATGTGAGTAAGGATCTGTATGTGCATATTATGGAGCAGTATCGACCTGATGCGCATGTTGGGAAGAAGAGGAGAGTCTCGAGGAAAAAGAGAACTGGTGACGGGGAGGAGGAGGTTGAAGAGGTTAGGTATGCCGAGATTAATCGGGCTGTCAAAGATAACGAGTTGGGTAGTGTCAAAGAGGCAGCGGTGGAGGCTGGGCTTTGGAGGTTCTGTGAGGCTAATGAGAAGAGTTTGTTCCATCTTTGATGTAAGGTTATATACCCTTTGTACAATATATATGATAGAGGTGGTAGGATAGAGTGCTTTTGCTGTATAAATGTTCGATTATGAATTGCCAACCATGACTCTCGCTTAACCCCTGTGAATCAGGGTCTGCCTTGGTTCTGCCTAATGATTGGTGAGACTGTTTGGCTACATGATGAAGTTGCGTCTTCACTGCCGACTAAGCACTACCATAGTGATGATGTTACGCTCAAGACGTTACGCTGAAGGAAATCCTTTTATGAGCTCCTGCACTGAACACCTTCCCTCTTCCTTTCACAACCCTTTCCTATCCTTTGGCATTTTCATTAAGCCACCAATATCCACTTCCAAACTCAAGAGCTCCAATCCTTCATAGCCTTCACCATGGCCGGCTTCAGACCCAAGACCGGTGAAAAGAACATTCCCAGCACGCCTATCCCCACGAAGACCTGTAAGAAGTGTTCGAGATCCTGGACCGAGGAGCACTTCCGCGACAAGCGAGGCGCACCTACGCAGTTATGCCTGCAGTGTCGCGACGCCTCCAACAAGTCGGTATATTATCACCTACTTCCCTTACTAACAGTGCGGCGATGGTAACTATGACTAACACACATCGACGGTATAGCACAAGAGAAGGCGAGAAAGGGAATCATTGAAGGTATGGTCTTCTCGTCCACGTTGAATCCCTGGGCTAAACTAACCTGATTGCTGATGAGTAGGCAAAGATTGCACGCGAGGTACATTGAGCGATATACCCGTCATTGAGAGAAACGACACCAACTGACGTGCTCAAGGCTCGAGTTGAACAGGAGTTTGCACCGGCGCCCCCTCTGCATCACCCCCCTTCCGTCACTCATAAAGCCGTATCGGAGTTCCAGTCGTCCGGCCAAGATACCCCGAGTCGTATACTTAACCAAGATCTGCTCAACGACAGATATCAAAATATGACGCCTCAGCCTGGAGCTAGATCAGGCTTCGCTCAGCCTGCGGTAAGTCAAAGGTTAAAAGATATGAATCTATCCGCAGACTAACAAACTGGATTGATAGCCCAGCTACACTGAGATCCAAACCCCCGGCCCGGTTGGTACAGCACTGACCTATACTGAACTCACTAATTTTTGCCTAGGCCAATCTGAGAGTCGACATTCCCGCTCCTCCAGTACCTCCAGGCACTAACGAAGAAGACTACACGGAGCTTATGGCGCAGTTCGCAGGGCCCGCGAGCCGGGATCACGGCGCGGATATGTCAAAGCTCGACCCTCAGCCTCAGCATCCACTGCTCAGTTTTGAGATCCAGAGTATGACGGTCAGTGTGGAGAGCAGTGCTGGGACTACCCGAACTTCGAGTGAGACGCCTGATGATAGTGCCCTGGCCCTGATCGCCCGGGAACGAGAGCCCGTGAGCATCAATATCAACCTCGTTTGCCGATTTGCCCGTCGCACTCGCGAATAGGCTTCGTGTCTTGAGTAGGCTCTTCGCTAATCAATAAAGCGCTGAATATTAACTTACGATGGATTTTGCGAGTCTGAAAGCCAGGTCGGCGTCATGGAAAGGGCGGTTGAATGTGCCAGGCCTGCGAATGAGTTTGCCAGTGTGATGATGAATAGATAACTCTGCTATGCTTTTTATCTAGGAGATCATGTTATTCTGGGTTATGCTGGGTGAACAGCACCAAAGCGCTTTTTTTTTTGTTTTGTTTTCCATCTTGTCCAGCCTCTCGAGAGACTCTCCTTGTGGGAAGAGGAGATTGGAGCAATGAATATCGCGACATCTATCTTATACTGAAGCTAGTTGTTATACGTAATATCCCGTAAAGAGGCGCAGTGGTCGTTCTTTCCATTTGTGGTCCTCCATATTTTTAAGTCCTCTTACTTTGTCCGTTCCCTTCTTTCTCTCTCACAAAGTGCCATGCGCGCTGTATCCTTTCGCTTATCGATTTGACACCACTCTTTTCCTACTGCTTTATTTTTACGCGAAAGAGCTCCACACGATGTGGCCCTTCTGGCCCGTAGCTGCTGCTTTATTCGTCCTTCCGGCAGCTTGGGGCGTCGCTTCTATTTGCCCTGCACCCTGCACCACTGACCCAAGCAAGTGGACGCCGTACTCGTCCCTGGAAAACCTGACAGAGTGCCACCATCCGGTTTTGCTCGATTTCTCGTCCCACGGGTCTCCAAATGCCTCGGAAATGTCGTTCAGATTTCTCGCCTGCACAATAGAGGAGAATCGGGACCCATCTTTCGTCTCTCCGCTTACTACTCGTGAGCTGGAAGAGCAAGGTCCATCAGGCTCTGCGGACAACGATGTGTCCCCGTCCCAAGAACTCCATCTATTTTTAGACCGTTTGCAGACAGTCGTAAACCAGACGTCGAACCGCGACACGTTCAGCGTGTTCGGGAGTCTGAACACTACATTGGTGGGTATATACAGGGGTGCCACAGTCAATGATGCAACAGTTGCTTCTGCGGTCGAGAGGTTCAGGAACGATTGGGATTCCCAACTGCCTAGACGGGCTGCAATTCAACTATGCGGTGGTGATCGAGACGCCAATCATACGTTTGGAATTGCTTTTGGTACAACAGGAAGCATTGGGTTTGTGCAAGAAGCCGTCAAAGCCTGGACGGTTGGCCGATGTTTCTTAAGCAACGACGCAATTAACCTCGGAGACTCTCCTGCGGTCGAGCAGCCAACGCGTGAACTTCGTCTCGGCAACACAACGATTGCAGACAACGCCACCCTTACTCTACCTTCGTTGGATAATACTTCCAAAAAGGAAACAGTCAGGGAAGGGGACACCTGTGCTACTCTTGCAAAAAGATGTGGTGTCAGCGGGCTGGAGTTCATGAAATACAACCCGGAGAGGCAACTCTGCGCGTGGCTTCGACCTGGAGAAGAGGTGTGCTGCTCCGGCAAAAACTGGACGAATGGCAAGCCCGCCATGAACAGAGATGGCTCATGTGCGGCATACCTGACCGACGACAATGACACCTGCGCATCCATAGCCCAAGCACACAATATGGAGGTGGAAAAGATCAGATATTACAATGATGGCAGGACTTGGGGCTGGACTGGGTGCGACCAACTTCACGGTGGGCTGAGAATCTGCTTGAGCAATGGCTATCCACCCCTCCCTGCCCCCAAGGCTGGCGCAATCTGCGGTCCCACAGTTCCAGGAACAGAGCCGCCTCCAGATGGAGCGCCGCTTGCAGCCTTGAATCCGTGTCCGCTAAATGCATGCTGTAATACCCTTGGTGAGTGCGGCACGACTCCTGACTATTGCATCTATGAGGAGGGTCCGACTGGAAACCCTGGAACAGCGCCTCCAGGCAAGAAGGGTTGTATCTCCAACTGCGGCATGGAGATTGTTGATAGCACTCCTCCGCCCACCAAGTTTATGAGGATTGGTTACTATGAATCATTTAATCTCGATCGGCCCTGTCTCAATCTTCACGCAGCCCACATCAAAGTCAATGACTACAGCCATATTCACTGGGCATTCGTGTCAATCAACAGCGATTTTCAAATCAATGTCAACGACACTTATAACCAGTGGAAGGATTTCATAGCCTTGAAAGGTGTGAAACGGATCGCCTCGTTTGGCGGTTGGGGGTATTATGATGTGCTACGCGAGGCCATGCTCCCGGAAAATGTCGACACATTCATCGTTAGTATCATGGAGTTTGTCGCGGATAACAACTTGGACGGCGTGGATTTCGACTGGGAGTATCCAGGGGTAAGGTATTGTCCCCGATGCAATAGCTCTTGCTCACGTATACCAGGCAGCGGATGCCCTATATATCAGTCCGGGCCTGGAATCGGACGGCCCGAATTATGTCGCCTTCATCAAGAAGCTTCGAAAAATCTTTCCTTCAGATAAAACCATCTCCGTTGCTGCACCTGCCACGTATTGGCATCTCAAATCATTTCCAATAGAAATGTGGCAGCATGTTGATTACCTCATCTACATGACCTATGATTTTCATGGTATGTTGTTGAGGTATAGGGACGGTACTGAGCTAACAGTACAGGGCAATGGGAATACGAGACCTCATTCATCAAGGACTGGTGTGACGGGGGAAACTGTCTGAGGAGTCACGGTAGGCTGCTACGTGCGTTGAATAAACATCGCTGACTGCTAAGTTAACCTGACCGAGACGGAGTGGGCACTTTCTATGAGTACGGTTGCTCCAACAATTAGTGTACATTTGACTTACCATATACAGTTACGAAAGCTGGAGTGCCACGCAGCGCCATCACCATCGGGGTTGCTAGTTACGGACGTGCCTTCGGCATGGCCGACGCGAATTGCATTCGACCAGAATGCAAGTTCACTGGTCCGCGGACCGCAGCAATCCCGGGGATGTGCACAAGAACGCCTGGCATCATCGCTATCGCGGAAATCGAAGCCCTGATGATTGAAGGTGATATCAATGAGTCCTTCTACGACCCGGCCTCAGACTCGAACATCCTCGTGTATAATGACACCCAATGGGTCGGGTTCATGAGCAAGAGTACCATGCGCAGACGGGTGGAGCGGTACAAGGAGATGAAGTTTGCTGGCTTCGCAAACTGGGCAGTCGACCTGACGCATTGGAGCGGAGACGATATTGAGGTTGAAGAGGCAAATCTGTGGGGGTTGCCGAAGGAGGATCCTGCTACTTGAGCAACTGGCAAGTTGTAGGGATCACTCGCGCTGGCAGTGCTCGCCTGTACACCAGTTGATACTATGCTGACGAATAATACTATGCCTTATCCATACGCAGTCTGCAACGGCTTCGATCACTATGTTCACTATAGTCTGAGTAAGGTAAATCTCTGGGTGGTGATGATGGGCTTATATCATAACAATGATTATACTATGGCAAGCAACCTGAATCCATTGTCATGACATAATGTGGACTTGCGGTGCTGAGTTGGACAATGGTGAGACTGCTTGGACGACTTGCACAGTGGAGGAAGGAGCCCTGGAGCGCGACATGAGCAACGGCCTATAGGAATTCCCTCTTCTTACCCTCCAACAGCCTACGCCCATCTCATGCTCACATCCCAATCATCGATCCAGACACAGAAACTATTACTGCTATCTTCCAAGATATAATTGGGTTATACCTTGGCAGCGGGTCAATTCTTAAAGACCAGAGAAGCTCCTGCCCCTCATACAATATCTCCCTTCACCGTCAAATTCCGCAGTCCGACTGTGTCCACCTCAGTTGCCTCATCTGCGCGGCCAGCATCACTCATATTTGATGCATTCACATAGGAACCTTCCAAAAATGCCCCCGCAACAGACGTATGAGCCCAATCACGCAGAAATTCTAGTGAAGAGAGAAAATGAACTCACGCTTCTCGAAACAAGAGCTCAGATCATTGATGATCGAATCTGGGAGCTTGTAAGCTCCGAGAATCCCAGGGTGACAGAGTTCCTATGGGCCCGTATTATGCGAACTGAGACTCGGCTTGCCTACCTACGATCCTACGCGGACTGTCTGGAGGAGATGAAGGCAGCCGGTATTACTGGCCACGAGACATTCATCATTGAAACTCAAGCCGTCGCCAGGACAACTCGAAAACGCGCCCAGGAGCTGAGACTGTTGACTCGACATGGTCCAGCAATTATAGGCGAGATGGAAATGGAGATTGAACGGCTGAAGACACGCCCCCTTGACTTGGTAAACAACTCTGAGATAAGGACGACCTTGCTTGGATGCGCCTACGGAAACGTCCTGGAGAGACTGAAAGTAACCAATGACTTGGAGCGAATCAACGACCCACAAGTGAGCAACGAGAGGAAAGTGTTATTCCAGAAAGCGGTATCTGAGTATTACAACGCTGCTTCCATGTCGGGGGATTACATCTGGTGCCACGTACTGGGGAGGTGGGTGGTGTCTCGCAAAGCTACGGCCGCCCAGTTTGTCCCAGGTAGCGTCTCGCGCGAAGATCTTGCCTACCTCTTTGGCGAAGAGGGGCTTAATACTTGTGACGCACGCAACGGTACGCCGGGAACTCCAGCACCAGCAGAAGGTGAAGGCTGACCGAAATTCGTACACCTAGGGCTTACCGTGGCTCCTGCTATCAAATTATTGTTATACAAGGGAATCATCACATTCGCCCCATCACCAGGGATGGCAACAGCTTTCACTCGATGGCAATGCATCCTGCTAGACGATAGTCAAGGAAATGATGTGGTCTGGGTAGGCCCACCGCCGCAACAGCGTGGAGCATACCCAGAGGTCATTCACCTCAAGGTGCGTTATATCAAACACATACTAAGGAATAGCCCAAAGGCTTTACACCCGGACATAGATTGCTACTAACACTGCCAGTATTGCAGGATATCGACGGCAAAGACCTCTCCTTTATGTCCGATAAACGGCCTTCTTCTGCCTTCATCTACTTTCATTTTCTGATATCATGCATGTATGCGAAAGTACAGAGACCCCAAGGTAATGTGGCAATGGCTATGATGCCAGGATCATGGCCGTTGGTGGGCCGTGGGCGCTACCTCGAGAGAAAGACTCTCTCCATGCTGACTCGGTGCTTGACTGGTTGTGTTTTACCCCAGTGGCTCTTGGATGGCAAAACCTTTGTTGCGAACCCCAACGACAAGGACCCTGACTATTGCGCTAGGAGCCGTGTGGCCGCCATGATCCTTGCAGCGGACTTGGGAGATATTTGGTCTCAAAGGATTAAGGAAGCGCACCAAGAGCTTCTACAAGGATGCGAAAGCGAATGGTAATGAAGGAAGGAAGGATGGATGAATGGAAGGAAAGGCAGGTCTGGGGGTCTTCAGGGCTCGAGAAAAGAGTGGCGGAACACGTCGGTGACTGTTTTCTCTCTATGTACAGATACTAGGGATGTGAGGATTTGGATACCTCTACAGTTCCAGAGTCGCAACTTCTTTCATCCATGAGCAGGCGGTATTATATTGCATGCAGGCAAATGGCAATAGGGATCAATTTTCAAGCAGTATCATGGCCTCTTGCTAGAGGACTTCATTTGATGAATTTCCTGCTTTGTTCTACACTGCGTCCGTCGTACACCTATTTACTGCAGCTTCGCACTTTAAGCAATTGTTATTGAATATCTTGGCAAAGCAGTGAGATTGTCTGTGGTTTCAATCTTCTAATCTAGCTAAGCAGGAAGATTCATCTAGGTATACGCTCTGATACATACATACATGGCTTTTGCGTACTCATAGATATGTGTCTGTACGCGCTACATTATCCTCGTCCTTTAGTGTCTACTATAAAGGGTAGATAGAGTCGTCTCCAGACTAACACCCTACACCAGCTGGAGCTCGATATTCACGTGACTTCGGCGTCCAAGAACTGGGAATTAGGGCTCACCGAAATCACTATCACAGTGTGGGATCAAAGCAAGCTGTTTGGACTTGACGCAACCTTGCAGAATGCCGACTATAACGAGGAATTTATAGTAGTATCAGCGACTCTACTGTTAAGATTTGACTTTTTGCTACGCGGTACCTGGACTCTCGGACAGCGTGGACACTCAAATACCGATAACCAACCCCGAACACTCCTAACCATGCAACGGAAGCCCCTTCAGGTCCGCTGGATTCCAGGCCACTCTGGAATTGCTGGGAATGAGCTGGCAGACAAGCTGGCTAAGTTAGGGTCTTCTATATACAGCCCCGACATCCCCCCCTCCCCAGCATACCTACGACGGGAGGCAAAACAGTGGCTCCGTACAGAGACATATACAGCATATGCTAATAAGGCGCCTGAAACCTACAAAGCCCTGAATATCAGACCCCATACAAAAGAAAGCCGCTCCCGCGAGCACAAGCTGCCCCGGTGGGTACTTGGCCGACTCGTCGCCGCCCGTACAGGCCACGGAGACTTTACG